>NW_028261385.1:38042974-38344849 GCF_051295495.1 Thamnophis sirtalis | reverse complement strand
CTGGACGGTAATTGTTGAAAACGGCTGGATCCAAGGATGGTTTCTTCAGGAGGGGTCTCACCACCGCCGCTTTAAGTGCGGCGGGGAAGTGCCCCTCCCGAAGGGAGGCGGTAACGACCGCCTGGATCCAGCCTCGTGTCACCTCACTGCTGTTGGCAACCAGCCAGGAGGGGCACGGGTCCAGTATACAGGTGGAGGCACTCACAGCTCGTATGGCTTTGTCCACATCCCCAGAGGCAACATCCTGGAACTCAACCCAGAGATGGTCTGCCAAGTTATCCCCTTGTGTTTCGGCTGGATCTGCAAAGGTGGAGTCCAAGTCCGACCGAAACCGAGCAACTTTGTCTGCTAAGAACTGGACATAATCCTCAGCCTTACCCTGCAGGGGGTCCCCCGTATCCCTCCTATTTAGGAGGGAGCGGGTTATCCTAAACAGGGCGGCTGGGCGGGACTCAGCGGACGCAACCAAGGTGGCAATATATGTTCTTTTTGTTGTCCTCAATGCCCTGATATATTCCTTGGTGCATGTTGTCAAAAGTGCTCGGTTCGATTCGGACTTATCGGACCTCCACAGGTGCTCTAGGCGTCTCCTCCGGCGCTTCTTCTCCCGGAGCTCCTCGGTGAACCAAGGAGGCCTCCGGGATCCACCGACCCAGAGGGGCCGTAGTGGCGCAATCCGGTCGAGGGACTCCGATGCCGCCGAGTGCCAGGCAGCAACCAGAGTCTCCGCCGAACTGTGGGCGAGAGTATCAGGAATAACCCCAAGCTCCGTCTGGAACCTTAGAGGGTCCATAAGTCGCCTGGGGCGGAACCACCTGGTCGGTTCCTCCTCCCTACAGTGGGGGTTTGGCCTCCGGAAGTCAAGCCTCAGTAGGCAGTGGTCTGACCACGACAGGGGTATGATCTCATTACGCCTCAGACCATTGTATTGTCACACTTGATTAAACCAGAGAACACAGCTGACACACCTTAAATAGGCTAAAGCAATGTGTGTTAGGGTTTGTACAAAACACTAATGAAAGCATTCTCTGCAAAATATGTAAGAATGAACAAAGACCCTCCTCTCCAAAGCAGAGGACAACATGCTGTCCAGATGACTCAATGCAGCTGCTGTGAACATTTGCCCAGCTGCTAACCCAGGAGCGTTGCTCCACAAGTGTTTTTCCTTATCAGTTGTCCTAGCAGAAGTATTGTTCATGCATGTACATGCAGAGGCAATATAGTCGAAAAAGAGATAGACAGGGACACTTGGCTCTAAGATTTTCTAGTGATCTTCTAAGCTAGTATTAACCAGGCTCAGTCTTGCTGGGGTTTTTTTTTAATCAACATAGGCAGCCTTAGCATAGTAATATGCTGCATTTTAATGTCCACTTTTTATTGATTATGAAAACTCTAATTAAAAGACCAAAAGTAATGCACTCTTTTACTTCAAAGAATCAAAAGAATCATACATATGCCATGTTTGCTGGAAGAGTTCCATCATCCTTCCCGTGGAAATACTCTTATTAAATTGAGTTAACAATATTTCTACCTTGTTTCCATTTCTGCTATTATTATAAAGTGTTGATTTCTAAAGCCGGTCATAGGTTTATTCTCATACTGCATTCTTTATTTAAAAAAAAACCTAAATTAAAGGATAAAGAGACCTTATCTTTATAATAGCGAATATTAACAAACAGGCACTAGAGGGCTCTCTTGCATTGTGAAAATAACATTTTGTGCCAAAGTCCAAGAAGCAAGATTTTTGTTATTGTCTGCCTGCCTGTATTTGGGTTTATGCTTTCAGGAAGAATGGCCAGTTTTTTGCCTTGACCTTGTCCCTCCAGAAGCTCACCAACAATGCAAAAAAAAAAAAACCCATCTGCTGTACCATTTAGATAATTCAAACATGGCATTCTAATATAAGCATTCTATTATATAAAGCCCTGTGCAGATTTAAAGCTTGCAATATTTGCTTCTCAAACACCCAGTTTTATGACAAATGAAAAATCCCTTCAAGGATGTTCTACCATTTCCATGAGTGAGATACCAAATTAGGTGTCCAGTGCCAAACCAATCTTACTTTTTAATTTTTAGTTGCTAAGCTGCAGAACATTTGTGGAGGTTGACCAGATGGTGAAAAGCCTGTCTGGTTTTCAATACTCTTCTTTGCAAATCAAGAAGCAGAAAGCATTTTCTCCTCTCTGAACATGCAGCATTCAGTTACACCGATTTTTACACCGCTTATTTGGTTTAAATATCTCGTGCTGAATTAGAGTTTATTTTAACAATGGTTTATTGAAGACATTGCAATTTATCCTAAACTAAAAGCCATGGGATTCATTTGGAAAACAATTTATTGTTTATTATTTGGTTATAAAATATAGTCTTTTATTTGAAAAGCCCAGATCATTGAGAATTGTACATTTTTATTTCATTTTTCCTCATGCACATGGTCAGATAAGCATTGTTTGTCATTTGGTGTTTGTCATTTGGTGTTTGTCATTTGGTATCATTATTGGGTACTTACAAGTTGATGAAGATTACTGGATCACTCTTATCTCTATAAGGTGAGTTATGTCTCATGCTGAATTAGAGTTTATTTTAACCATGGTTTACTGTAGAAATTGTGATTTATCCTAAACTAAAAGCCATGATTTACATGCCATAATAATTGGGTCCACTCAATAACAACCTAAATCCAAAAGGCTGTATTATGGTTAACATGGATGCTTGACCCTGTGACTCAGTTCATACTCATTAAGAAAAACTATGTTTTGCTTTTCTGACGGTTAACATTTGTTTTTTTATAACAGTGGTTAATGCTAAGCAATAATTAAAATGATGGGACTGAGTTTGAAGAGGATATAGAGTCCAGAGAAAGAGCTATTCTTACCCTAATAATATTCCCTTCCAGTAAATGAATGAGACCTTTTAGTAAACTCTCAGCATGTTGCAGATACTCAGCTGTAGATCTACTGATTCCTTATATGGAAAATAAATCATGGGCCACCTGGAATCTCTGGAATGTCCTGTTGTTCAGTCATAGGATGCATTCGGAAAACAATTTATTGATATAAATAAAGGTCCCTTCCAACTCTGTTAATGCATTAAGAACTGGTCTTGTTGGCATCTATTAAACAGGGGTCAACGTCCAGAGCCCTTGAACTTATCCAGTAATTTCTGTTGCCGCTGTTCACTTCTTCTGTTAAAGCGAAGGAGCAGTGACCTGAGCAGGACTGGAAAAGCAACAGGAGCCCTATTCTACCCCTTTACACAGGGGCAAACTCCTGAATGCAGTGGGGAAAATTTCCCACTAGTTTCTCTCAGGTAACCCAATAAAAAAGGGGGGAAATGGAAAACCTAATAAAGCATGCACTGTAGTGGTGGGTTCCGGATTCCGTTCCAACTGGTACGGTTGGAACAGCCCAGCGTCACCCACATGGATGTGTGCAGCGCGCATATGCATGCGTACTTGCCTGCGATGCCTCCACAACCCTCCGTGACACTCCAGCTGCTTGGTGGAACGTCGCATAGGCGCGATATGCGCCATGCACGTACATGGAAACGCCAAAGGCTTAAAGCACAGGGTTGGCCATATGGAGCACCGGAACGGAACGGTATCTGGTGCTCCAGGCAGGCTCCGGTACACCCGTACCGGGGCATACCGCCTGCAACCCACGACTGATGCACTGTCAACTTGGCTGTCACTTTTCCTAGGAAAGATTGAGAGGATCAGAAGCAAAAGAATAACTGCATGCATGGACCAGAGAGGCTGCATTGCTGCTATCTTATCCTGGTATTTCCAAACTTATCAAATATATTTATAATAGCATATTGCTTGGTGGCCATTTTATTACTTTGGGTATACTGTGGTTTTAATTATTTTTTTATCTGTGGCTTTCTTCCTATTTTTGTTTCATTTACTCTATTTATATGAAAAGTGAACTTTAGGATGCTTTTATGTAATTTTAATATGTAATCTGCTCTGTGAGATCAATACTATTTATTTTCTAAATATAAAACAACATATGAGATTAGAATTGTGCAATATTCTTTCTTTCTCCCTTTATATACAGAAGAGAACTATGATTTTAGGACCTGAAACTTGGTAAGAATGTTCATTGCTATGTAGATGACAAGAAAATGCTGGGAAACAGAATGCAGCCTAATGGCTGAATACTTTCCACAATCCCCTTCCCAAGACATGGATGATAACAAAAATGTTATCACCAGCTCTGCTTTCTATGATAGTATCCAAATTCTGGACACAAAATGCTACAAGACAATTAAGAGCACTTCATTGCTTCATGTTGGCTTGTTTAAGTTCTTGGCTTATCCTGATTCTAGATCATGTTTCTTAACATTTAACATTTATGTGATTTAAAAATTTGCATCTACACTAGAATACAACTTTCAGTTTTGTAAGAGTATTGGCCACCTATGCAGTGGTTACAATGGTATATGGCTTCAAAACAACTTCTTCATCCACGGGCTAAAACATTCTAATTGCTGTCCTAGATACGTTATGTTGGAGATGTATTTATAGAATACTGGTATATCTAGGGTAGAATTCAAAAGGTTTTACAACAATAGATTCTTTTTATATGGTTACAAGAGACCAGAGGCTTTCTGCCTTTGAACAATTGTTTGGTTTTCTTCAAAAATGTCATTATTAAATGTGACTCTCAAGGCTTTGGAAATTAAAACTGAAGACAACACTCATACTTTTGCAGTATCAGAGGCAATGTTTGCTACACTAAAATCTTCCTTCCCACTGAGGATCCTTTTCTTTTATCTTATACTGAATGACATGTTTTGAAATTAATGCCAACAGTCTGGTATTCTTTGATCATTTATCAGAGAAATCATGTCATAAAAAATTAGCTCAATATTAGAAGACTGGAACATCAAAAACTGTTTATAATTTCAGTGAAATACAGCAAAAGTGAACAATGTTCAGTGCCAAGGACACCTCTTGGCACAAAAGCATCACAAGATAAGCTATCCGCAGCAAATCTGTATAACACTGAGGTGTAACTGACAAAATTCATATAATATCTTCACAAGCCATACATGGTTGCTGTTTGGCTGGCATTTGCATTTCACACTGCAACCAGACACAATGATTTAGATGCACATAGTCACTTTTCAGCTCATTAGCAATTAAAATGTTCTTTGCTACACCAATATAGAAGACATTTGTATATTGCAGAAATGGAAACGCTTGTTTAAGAATCTTGAGGGTTATGGCAGAAGGAACATGATGTTGCTAGACCATGTCCGAAGAACTGATCTTTAGTTTTGCTATGCATCTTTGGCTGTGACATTTTATTTTCATTGGGAAGAAAATTTGGCAGCTTTAGAACAGCAGCATATTCCACCTTGTTAGATAGTTCCAGGCAATTAATTAATCACACAGTCAATATTATAATTCTAAAAACATTCCTGACCATGAAACATCTCCTCTCATCTCCAAGTTGCTTTTGTATTAGATATTGACAAATGGAGCAATTATCATTCATGTGATCTGTTTTTGGATTTTATGAGTAATGAAGCACTCCACTGCAGCACTTCTACTTTTATCTCCACAAAATCATGAGAACTTGAAATTGTTTCATTGAAATTAAAGTTACGACATTCTGTTTCAGGAGTGTTGTGAGGTCATAGCTGCAAAGGTTTCTTGAAGCACTTTGCTGTCTAGCCATGGGATGGGAACAGCAACCCAGGACAATGGTTAGATATAGATTTTAGAATATTGTTGGCTTCTAAGCTCATAGGTTTCATGCCCATCGATTCTCAGGGGCTCTTTTTCATCTGCTGTATCAATATCTTTCATCTGTGGATAATAAGCAGAAGATGCTTTGCATTCATAATGTCTGTCAATGGATTTTAAGTGCATCAACATGTGAAGAGCATAAGCTAAAACAAGAAGCAGTATCAGAGACATCACTAGACCCATTAGAATGGCTGGTGGGAAGAGGGAAGCACAATCTTTTGCATAAGCAAACTGTCCATCTTCAATGTTAAATCCTTGAATCTGTGAAGAAAATCAAATAGTCTAAATTAAGACAACTTCCCCTTTTAATCCAAAGGCATGCTATTCTTTGATCAGCATTGGTGATCAAAATTATTTTCCCCACTATCAGTTGCTGAAATAGAAATCAGAATCTATTTCTGTTGAGATTCTTGTGTGTCATCAAGGAATTTTAAAATAAACTAGGTTAGAAATCTGGTATATATATATGTGTGTGTGTGAGATTGCAGAAGTTAAGCCTGGACTGATTTCCCAAATAAGCTGGGATACAGTACTACTAACACATCTGAAGGGAATTTGTCTAAATAAGGCTAGTCAAGAAACTACCAAAGATTGTAAGATTCAAAGTTCAGGTTCAGGTTTAGGAAGATAAACCCAATAGTTTATTAAAACAGAGACAACTATTCTGTGCAATGCACATAAAAAACTGTCTGAGCTTCAATCACACTGTCATGGATTGACTCTTTTAATCACAGCCTGCAGACATCCCTACTGTGGAAACAGTTAAGCTGTTTTTCTCCTTGACAGGCTTGTTTACTTCTCTTTGCAAATTTCAGCAACTTCTTCAAGTGTCACCTTGACACAAATTGAACCATCCCCAAACTATATAAACCAAATCAGTGAGATGAAACCTGAAACTAGATATCCTGGTAAGTGCCTTTGCCATTTCATCTTATCACAACATCTAGTTGGGACAACAATAAACAACCAGTAATGTTCAGTTCATGTAATTCATTAATATAGTCTATCAACTTAGTACAATAAGAAAAAGATAACTTCAATATGGCGGTACCAGAATTTTCAGGAGGAAGCATATTTATAACCCTGTATACTCTAAGACTAATATGCATTTCTGTTGTGGCCCAGCAGGAGCCATTGGAGCTGCCACCAGACTCCGACAGTGAGGGGCCCTATGAGTCGGCTCTGGAGGATGTGGAGGACCCTGGACAGGGTTCTGACTCCAAGCAGGGCGCAGAGAGGCTGGTTGGCCACCAAGAGGCACCTGAGCCTTGGACCAGTGGGGAGGAGACAAGGGAGAGTGAGCCCGACGCCAGCAGTGAGTTGTTCCTGGATGCCCAGCACCGAAGTGCTAGTAGGCGTAAGGAACAGTTGCGCAGTTACAGGAGGTAATTGCACTCAGCTGGTGGTCATTAGGCTCCTCTCCAGACTATAAAAAGACTGCTAGTGCACATGGCCCTCTTGCAGAAGTCAACGCAGGAATTAATGTCGGAGAACATTATTGTGAGCCTGGCAGGCTGGATTGCTGCCAAGCCTTATCTGTGCTGGATTGCTGCCCAGCTTGTCTGTGCCGGTTTGCTGCCAAGGACCTGTCTGTCTGTTAATAAATTGCATAAAGTATCTTCGGCTCAGAGTGTGTGTTGGTGTGGGACGAGGGGGGTCAGAACACATTTCTATGAATACTTAAATACAGAGTAAGTACAGTTACTTTTAATGAAATGTTTTTATATTATGATTCAAACTTCATTATGGCTTAAATCATCTCATGTTCTTTCTCCCCAATTTATATTTATGATACAAGCTATCATTCTTTTGGAAAGTTTATTGATATTTTTATAAATTGTCTCATATATAAAATCTCAAAAGTTCACACGTCCAAGTCTTGAAAGAGGACAATAGTTAGGCCCCCATCAGTGTGGCAGCTAATACCTAATAATTGAAGACATTTATTGCACACAGTGAGAGAGACTTCTGAATAATTCTTAGACTCCCATTGCAAGTCTATAAGAACAAGACGAGTGCTTTTTTCTTATTCAAAGTTTGGTTTTTCCATACATTACCTGAAAGTCAATAAAAGTAACTTCCCAGTGCTTGGCTGCATCGTTTGCAGAGCTGGGTGTTAATAGTGCATCATATCTCTGCAAGTTGCTAACATGTTCACAGTGATAAGAATAGATTGCTGGTGCATGTATTCGTGTTGCATTGAATGTTGCTTGTACAGATTGATTGTAAATAAGCTGGATTCTGTGTAAGGTAAACCAAT
Source organism: Thamnophis sirtalis (assembly GCF_051295495.1). Taxonomy (NCBI): domain Eukaryota; kingdom Metazoa; phylum Chordata; class Lepidosauria; order Squamata; family Natricidae; genus Thamnophis; species Thamnophis sirtalis. The sequence goes on along the minus strand of NW_028261385.1, from coordinate 38,336,831 downwards.
TTTGAATGGAGAGCTTGTAGTAACTGTTTGTCAGAATGAATCTGCCAGGGGAAATTAGAAAAATAATTGCAGTAGATCTTGCCATCTTTTGTTTATATTTGTAAATAAAGCTCATAAAGACATACCAACTTCATATTATTATTGTATGAGATTTCATAGTTGATCCAGAATGTATGCCTTTCAATTCTTCGTTTACAATGTTAAACACTAAAAATACACTAAACTGCCAGAAAATCAATATAATGGAAAAGAAGGCAGGAGTAGGTTGTTGCTGTTTGCAAATATTCCTTTTAAAACTTATCATAAATATATTTCTAGATAAATAATATAACAGCCTTGACATTTTATGTGTCTGGTACCTTAAAAGCACTGCCTAAATTAAAGGCTAGAAAAACAAGAGGATAAATTTTACTGGGTGTTCATGTAGTGCACTTATTTACATATATTAATATGTAAAACACATATATCACCTTTTTAGCAAAATTTCGTAGAGCAATTTGGAATTTTGAAAACTCTTATGTACATATTTTAAACTGAAAACCCAGCATAGCATACGTAATATTGCAAAATAAGGAAACATAACTACCAAACATCATAAAAATACATTTTCATTAAAAATTAAGACAGCAGAAATAAATAAAAGCATAGTGCAGGATAATAAACTATTTGCTCCAAATACGTGATCTTTACAATGCACAAAAGTGAGATACGCTAACTATATTTGCAATTAGAGTCTTAAATTTTGATAACATCCAACTGTGCCTATGGATATTGCCTTCCAAAGTTAAGCACTATTAAGTCATGATAATTTCAATTGAGGAATAAATATTTTTACTGAAATGAATGGGTCTTTAACTCCTGCAGATTCTTGCCTCAAAAGAAATTATATTTATTGCAACAGTGGCATGTTTTCACATTTTCACCTTATCATAATGGAGATAGGCTTAACAGTATAGTTTTAATGTAATAATGCTGTGGAGATAATATTTGAAAACATACCTGATAACAAATCCTTTCAAATTGTCAATGTCACCAAAATTAAGTGAAAGCCTAGATGGAAAAAGACAATTAAATCAAGAACTATTCAGAGGTGGAAGAGAAAAAAGAGAAGAAGAGAATATAGTTAAATTAAAATTTATCAGTTATTTAAGATGGTTTCATGGTACCATCGCAACATCCAAAAGGGGCAGTGGTTGGTAATGACACAACATGCACTCTTGATACCTCTTGCAGATATCGCTCATCCAAATCATAACTTGGTGCAAAAAATGGGGCCCTATAATATACTTTGCCTGTGCCGTGGTCCTATAGTACAATAAATGCTTGAATAAAAGCCAGCAACTGTATCCAACGGTGCTTAGAGGTGCTGTATCCGAGGGGTTCCCAGAACCTCATAACCTCAGGATAACATTAGTGAAGGTACCTAGTAATAACTATACTCCATTCATCGTGAAATTGAATTACAGCTATATTTCATGGTTACAATTCATGAACAGACAACAATTAGGCTTAAAATAAACTGTATTTGTCACAGACACAGGATATTATGATACCTTGAAGATTATCAAATTAATTTTAGCATAGGTTTCTATAAATATATCTTGCTACATGGTCTAGTGTATAGCTTCTATACATCACAAAACCTTTTCTTCTCAATCTCCCTCACAATCTATTTCTTTCTTTCTTAGGTTATATGAAAGTTAAGATACAGACAACCTGGCATATTTACCTCTCTGACAAACATAGGATGGAAAGCATTCATCAATTTTATTGCCCCAGCAAGTAGAATATTTGGGAACATTCAAAGTCATTGAATTAGTTCAGTGCTCGACATTTCACTTCCACAAGGACACTTCATTGTTGATTTAAAAGAAAACATTTAATTTTATTTCAGACCTAGGAAATCTCCACAGTAGGGTACAATTTTACATCGCACCAAAGGTTTTTGTTTTTTTTCAAAAGGCAACTGGACTTTCTTGTTTTTTTGTTTGAAAACATGTCACTTCTCATCCAAGAAGCTTCTTCGGTTCTTCGGTTGGAGCTGAAGAAGCTTCTTGGATGGGAAATGACACATTTTCAAAGATAAAAAAATCAAGAAAGTTGTTAGATATTAGCAACTGTCATAATGGTTTCCAACAAGGTCCTCTGTTCCGGTAGGAACAGAGGTTCAATCTCATTGGTCGAAGGGTCTGACAGCTCCCTATAAAAGGGCTGCTGTCAGACTCAAGTTTCGCTGGATTGTACATACTTGTTCAGTTAAAATAAAGAGATGTTGTTGCCTTTAGCTCGAGTGTGCCTTTCCATTACCCAATCTAACAAAAGTCCAGTCACCTTTTGGAAAAAAAAGACCTACAAGCACAACCTGGATGTTTGACAATCTCCATAAATCTTACATTGCATTTTCTTCACTGCAATTTGAATCAGCAACATCCACCGATGCGTGAACACCAAATGTTTTGTCTGTTAGATCCAGCTGAGTGTGGTTCTGAAACTTAATCATGATCCTTCTGGCCCAGAATAGAATGCAGGGGCTTCCATTAACAGTGACATTCAGTGGACTGTAGTGACTGTGAAACAAAGATTCTTTCTCCAAATTCTCTTTAGTGCTTACATTGTAATTGCCAATCTGCATGCAATCAAGTAAGAAATAACAATTAGTGTTCTCCCTTTAACATGCTACTAATGCTTAATTTTGAATTACTAGATTAACAGAACAACATAAATTCAATTCTATAAATGACTTGCCGTCAAGGCTAGTCAAAAATGCTTTGCTTTGAGATGGAGCCCATCCAAAATCAGAACTAGAATGTTATACTAAAATCTCAATTCTGACTATAATAATAAGAAAGTAAAAAAACTAGCAATGTCCTGCTTCAGGGTGGCTATCATAATTCTGTCTAACAGAAAGATGAGCCCTGCTTATAAAACACCATAAGAAAATATAATTACTGTTTATTCCCCAATACATAAGTAAAAAGCAGAGTTTCTAAAAATATGGATAGCTTTTGTAATAAATGTCTAATCATTATTGGAGACAAACCTCATTGAACAGTTTTTTTTAAAAAATATGTCATTTAAATTACTATTGTTAGAGTGAAATGGCATAAGTGCTATTAGTGAATCATTGCATTAGTGAAACACTATACAATTATTGTGCTAAAATATAAATCTCCATATAAAATGCTTGAGATATGAACTCTTATTTTTATCCATCTAGACACAAGAAGATATATTGATTTATGTTAATAATAGTGGAAAAAATTATATAGCTGTTTATCAACAGGAATTTTATTACATAGTCAGCTAATTCAGACATTGAATTTGTGGATATTTTTCATCCAAATACAAAAAAAAAATTCATCTTTGTAACATTACATAGGAGACCAATTTTAAAAATGAGATTCTGGAAATTTCAGGAGATAGCAGAAATGTAAAAGAGAAATCCCATCTCAAGGGGCTCAGACATGAAAGAGATGAAGGGAAACACAAATGTGGTCCATCAATGAAACCTAAATTCTGTCAATCTAGAAAATTAACAGAGACTATCAAAGTCCTGTAAAATCAAATTTGAAGTATCAGTCAGGAGCCAAGAAACTCAACTCTTTCAAGTTGATTTTTAAAGACAGTAGAAAGATTCTTTTTTGTTGCATCTTCATAGGAAAAGCAGAAAAAATTATCTGAGCTATTAGAAATTTGTTTGCTTTTGTTATTTTGTTATACTATGTCCTATATATATTTGAATTTGTTTCTGAGTCAGTCCACCTATTCTAAGAGGGCTTAAATTTTAGCCCAGCATATTTGAATAAGGTACTGAGGAAAGTCAGAGGATGTACCACATTATCGTTGTTGAGTTCACAGATTAAACCAGCACAGGAAGAGAATTTCTCTCGAATAAATTGGATTGTGGAAGCACACTAAGGAATATAGGAGGTTTCAGAACAGTGGTTCTCAACCTGTGGGTCGGGACCCCTTTGGGGGTCTAACGACCCTTCCACAGGGGTCACCTAAGACCATCGGAAAAAACATATTTTCAATGGTCTTAGGAACAGAGACACCAATATTATAGTTGGGAGTCACCACAACATGAGGAACTGTATTAAAGGGTCGCAGCATTGGGAAGGTTGAGAACCAAAGTTTTAGAAGGAGAGTTGGTAAATAGAAGATCTAGAACCACCCTGTTGGCACAACTGTATCAAAGAGTCCTGTGCACACTTGTGCCAGCAGACAACAGATGTCATTGCAACATAGCAGAAAATAGCACAGAGACATGGGGGAGGGGCAATTATTTGCTACATACAGGCATTCCTCAACTTAAAACAGGTTATTAAGGGATCATTTGAAGTTACAACAGCATTGAAAAAAATGACCTATGACCATTTTTCACACTTACAACCATTGTAGCATCCCCATAGTCATGTGATAAAAATTAAGAAACTTGGCAATTGACTCGTGTTTATGACAATTGCAATGCCCTGGGGTTATGTGATCCTCTTTTGCAGACTTCTGACAAGTGAAGTCAGTGGAGAAGCCAGATTCATTTACTAACTTAACAACTGCAGTGATTCACTTAACAACTATAGCAAGAAAGATCATAAAGTGGGACAAAATCCATTTAATAAATGTCTCGCTTAGCAACAGAAATTTTGGGCTCAGTTATGGCCCTAAGACGAAGACAACCTGTAGCTACGAAGAGAAACAAAAAAATTGTAATAGAATTCTAGAATACTTTCTGGGGAAAATTGAGAACTACTGATATTCAGAATAGAACAACATTTACAAATATATAAACTATATACCAGATATTCCTAAGTACCAATAATGTGTCATCCAAAGTTTCAAGTGAATATTTCTCAGTTATACTTTCAACATGGAAAGTTGAGTCTCTTTTTCTTTTCCTTTTCCTTTCCTTTCCCTTTTTATTTTAATTTTTGATACGTGCCACTACTTTTGCAATCAATGCAGTTGTACCAGGGTAAAAATTGTTGCTAGACAGACAAATCTTGCAAGACCAACTCATACCATGAATTTATCTGGTACCATCAATATATTTTTTTAAAAAAGATATATGTAGTAAATCATACAGATTTACAACCCAGGTGCAATATATTGTATAACACTGAAAATAATTTGGTCAAGGAATATACATATGCTACATGACTTGGAAAGAAAATATTGTCATGTAAGAACTTACTATCCAGTTTTCTGGTGTCTCCATACCTGTGTTATTGCTACTTGTTGTAAATTAATTTTGGGCTTCACACTGCCATCATACCGTCGACCTACAAAAGAAACAACAGGCAATTCATTCCAATTAAAACGAATCCTAGCAATAAACAATTTTAATAACTTTTTTTAAAGTTTGAGCTGTGGGTTATCAAAGAAAAGACTGATACAAAAAGATTTTAAAAAAGAAAGTGTGTGTGTGTGTGTGTGTGTGTGTGTGTGTATTGAGGCAGTCAACTTATCAATCAGATGTGGTTTAACACAAAACCAACATGGTGAAGAATTTGAGCCAATCTTTTTTAAAAGACTATATATGGGTATTTAAAAGTTTATCTGTATGTCATTGATACTGTAGACCCGCAGAAGACAAAGTGGTATAGTCTTTGACTGCCTTTCATTAGTATGAACAATTCTTAATACTCAGTTATCTTGTTTAGGAACCTGGTGAATCATCTGTATTATGGACTGTTATAAAGACAAAGCATCTTCTCCCCTCATCTATTTGTTTACTACATCAATCAATCATCAATACAAGGACCTATTGTTACTTTTTAAAGGGCTGTTGTAACTTCAAATGGTTGATAAATGAATGGTTGCAAGTCAAGGACAATCTGCATTTCAAGGAAATAGCATTTCATGCCCTTTAGGTATGCATTTTCCATTCAGCATTCCAGCCAAGGAAAAGAGAAAGGGAAGAAATATTAGGGGATTAGGGGATCTCACTGTGGCTACATCTCCTATTTTTCATTCATAACTCCCTTACAAACTAATTACCATATTTTTTGGCGTATAAGACACACCGGAATATAAGACGCACCAAGATTCTGAAGAGGTAATTTTTTTTAAAAAAAAAGGTTTTGCACTCTGCAGATCTCCCAAACCCTCTGCATGCCTCATTTTTTGTGAAAAAGTGGCATGCAGAGAGTTTGAGAGGCCTGCAAAGTGCTCCTAGGGGTGGGGGAGATGAGCAAAAAACTCCCCAATTTTCACAACAGCGGGTCCATTTTTTCAAAAAAACAGGGCATGATAGGCTTTGGGAAGCTTGTAGAGTGCTCCTGGGAGCCGGGAGGGGGGGCAAAACGAACAAAAAAAATGAGTATTTTTTGCTGTCCTCAACTCCCAGGAGCACTCTACAAGCCTCCCAAAACCTCTACACATCCATTTTTGCGAAGTGGGTGGGGTTTCAGGAGGCCAAAAATGCTGCATTCAGTGTATAAGATGCACCCAGATTTTCACCTTTTGGGGGGGGGGGAAGGTGTGTCATATACTCCAAAAAATATGGTAGATGCAACCACTGTAGCAGAAGAAAAGTAAAAAGCAGACTCATTCCATTAAATCTACTGAAACATAAGATCTAATGGGATCCAGTTCTTTGAACTGCTTTCAATTGATGAACTATTCTAAGAACTATTGCTTGGTTTGTTATGGCTTCCCTGCCCATCCATATTTTCCTTTGGTGTTGTATTTAGCTTGTATCCCTGAATATCTTTGCTATTAATTGCTCCTAAGCTACTAAAGGAATATTTCTGACAGAACAGAAAGGTTAAAAATGTTTGAATTAATTAAACTATCTGTTGGTGACCTATAGTCACCTGAAACTCCTCTGTAAATTTTTTGAACCTTTATTTTTTCAGGAAGTGACAATTTGCAGGAGACAATTAAAGCCTTACCATTTCTCTGGAGTGGATCTTGATCAGAGAATACAAACAACCTGCAAAGAAGCAGACACAAAAGTAGTATTTGAGCAACAGTTTTTTTTAAAAAAGTACCTTACTTAAACTGCAGGAAAGCAATATTTGCTACTTTCAAACTACAATATAATTGGTGAAATGATGTAACTATTTAAAAGTTTAAACATCCTTTTAGTGGAAAAAGTTCCCCATACTGAATTTAGACTGAAGCTTCATGTGATAAAACTACTGGTAAATCAACAGGTTTTGTTAAGTGGATTCATTTTATGTATTTGATATTTATCCACTCTGGTAAGCATCCTGGTAAGTATGGATAAAATTTTAGAAACAAAACCAGAAAACAAAACATTAAATACATGAATAAAAATCAAGATGAAAATACTCATTTAAGAGATGTTTCTGAATGCTGCTCATGAACAAATGCATTTCATGGTGTCAGGCTAAAAGGATGAAACTCTGCCAGTGGAGAAATATGCAGGTCACTGGCAGGAGGTTAAAATAGACTTTTGCTGGAGTCTGATAAATACCTGAGAGACTAGCGGGTAGTTATTGCATTTAAATAAAACTGTTGCAAAACTCTTCCCAGTTCCCTAGAGTTGGACACAACTGCACAGGGAAATGTTTACCCTTACTTCACACTTTTATGATACAGGTAGTCCTCGACTTACGACCATAATTGAGTCCCAAATTTCTGTTGCTAAGTGAAACATTTGTTCTGAATTTTGCCCCATTTTACCACTTTTCTTGCCACATTTGTTAAGTGAATCACTGCAGTTAGTTAGTAACATGGTTGCTAAGTCAATCTGGTTTCCCCATTGATTTTGCTTGTCAGAAGGTTGCAGAAGCTGATCACATGTCACCAAGGCACTGCAAATGTCACAAATATGAGTCAGTTGAGAAGCATCTGAAGTTTGCTCACGTGGCCACGGGGATGCCGCAACAGTCGTTAAGTATGTAAAATGGTCATAAGTCACTTTTTCCAATGCCGTTGTAACTTTGGTCACTAAGTGAACAGTTGCAAGTTGAGGATTATCTGTATATTGCATCACAAGCCATCCAATCACCTTCTAGGTGAATCTTTTGTGTGAGCCCAGTCTGAATAAGGTTCATTTTGCCATATAAACCCAGAAAATTGAGTTAAGCAAACTGATAGGTCTCTTATGCAAGCCTCACATAGATAGCTAGAGCAAAAGCTGTTAAATGGACAGCTGGCAGATGCTATATTCCCACCCAGCCTGGGTCAAAGGAGGCAACCAGTTTGGGCTGATGACCAACTGTCATTTTGACTGTTGCGCCAGTCACTGCACTCAACATTAAATCTGCTGTATGCTAATCTTTTTAGTCAGTATTTAGCATTTAATCAGCTTATCAATTAAAGGTCACATTAGAGATCTTAAGAAAAGCCACAAGCTTTCTAGGAAATGCATATTACACCATCCAAAGTCCACTGGAATTGGATGGCCAATAAATTTAAGTGAACAAAATGTTTGCATTTTACTAGAGTATCAATAATATACCCATAGTTATCACTGTGGGTTTGAAAATTTATTAAAATATCTCAAAGCAAACCAATGGTGGGTTTCACTTAGCTCCACTACCGGTTCACTAATCACATGCATGCGTGTTCCGTTTGCATGGGTACCTGACTTGCACTGCACGCATGCACAATCCACCACCCCTGTGACAACGAGCTAATTATTTGGGCTTGCGCAAGTGTCGTGTTCGTGCATGCATGCGTAATTTGCTTTTTGCTAAAACAGGTATAGAGCACTGATGGGTGGGCCAAAAGAGCCACCGTACCAATTCGCTCTCAGCTGCTCCAGGCCACTACCAAACCACGCCAAACCAACAGCAACCCACCTTTGAAGCAAACTCATAGATACCGCTGAGGATTTTGAAATTCAGAAGAGCATTGTGCTTCTCTTGTCCACACATTGTTTTTGCTAGGCAATAAGTAACTATTTATTAGTGCAAACCCTAACTTGCATATAAATCCAAGAGTTGGTGAGTAAATATACCGACCATCCTGAAATTCCTGTTACTACTTTTCAATTCAATTCCTTATATGTAGTAGTGATTCTGGTCATAGCAATAACAATAGGAACAGCAGTTAGACTTATATACTGCTTCATAGGGCTTTCAGCCCTCTCTAAGCGGTTTACAGAGTCGTCATATTGCCCCCACAATCTGGGTCCTCATTTTACCCACCTCGGAAGGATGGAAGGCTGAATCAACCCTGAGCCGGTGAGATTTGAACCGCCGAGCTGCAGAACTAGCAGTCAGCTGAAGTGGCTGTAGTACTGCACCCTAACCACTGCGCCACCTCAGTCATATAGGACTATAGGTCTTTCCTGAAACTTAAGAGCCTATAAAGTTGTTTTTAATAAGTACATATTCATGCTTTACATATGTAATTCTATATAGAACAAGACAACTGAAAATCCACAATGTGCAGCAGAAACTAATATGATTAACTAAGTTGGCTCAAGTCGTCAAAGAAGACATATCGATAGCAACTGAGTGAGCATAATGGTTTATTCCCAATGGCATATTGGGAGACTTGGGACACTGGGAAAAGAGTCTCTGCCAAGGCAATGTTGAGATTAGACACAGCATAGCCCGCATCTGGATAGTGGGCAGGGCAAGAGACTCAGAAGACAACCTAATTTCTCAGGCTGTAAAGGAGACAACAGAAATTTCTTGCAAAATTCTGTCAATGTACAATAAAGTAGAAGTAAGTTCATCTTGTTTGAATCATAACTGGCTTACCCCACAAGGCCAATATTGGGTACACTACTGGAAAAGCTGCAGCTTAATAGAGGTTAATATTTAAGTCCTTCATAAACTCTCTGGAACTATGCTGAGTTTTACAGGATTGGGCTTCAAAGATTTTAGCAAGGGGTTCTCTGCCCTGTTGCTGGGTGGGCATGGCCATGGTGGGCATAGCCTAGTTGGCCTCTTGCACCACTGGGGGGCGTTTTCGCCCTCCCCATGCTCTGGAGGCTTTCCTTGAGCCTCCGGGAGGGTGAAAACAACCTCCCCAGGCTCCAGAGGCCTAGGGAGGCTCTTCCAGAACTTCTGATAGGCCCATTTTTTGCCCTCCCCGACCCTCCACATCCACCCTGCACTTACCTGCATCCAAAACGGGCTACATGGGGAATCCTGGGAGGGGTGGGATTGGATGGGTGGATCCAGCCAGGAGTGGGATTTGGGGGTTCTCTGAACTGCACAACATCTCAGCTAGAGGTTTTCCCAAATCCCTGCGAATCCCCAGCAGCCCACCCCTGGTTTTATACCATATTTATAACCTTATCTTAGATGACACCAGCTTAGAAAAAAATTCTGGTTTATTCCTAACTGAATTAAATAGCACAGGACAACTGCTTGAAGAAGTGGTAGTATTTATCTGATAGTGAAACGGCTGGTACACACCACTACAGGCATACCGGGGATAGAAATGTGCTGTACTTTTGCATACCTGTTCCACGGCGGCGTGACCACACACCCGTACCAGTACACTCCCCTGGCCTGCCCCTGTTTGCAAGGTGCTTCTCAAAGAGAAGGAAGTGAGGGAGGGGCTTCTTCAGAGGACCCGAGGCAAGAGCAGCATTGAAGCCCTCTTTAAAGCAGCTGAAAAGGTGTGCGTAGGTCGGAGGGGGAGAAATTCAAACTTCATCCTCCTGGTGCGGTGTGGGGCTTTGGGCAAAGGCTGGAGGGAAGGGCCCAGACTCACTCACACTCTTTACCTTGCTTGTGAAGTTTGATGCAGCCTGCGGTCAGTGAAGCTGAACGTGCACACACAGAAGTTGGATTGGATATCTCAATGGCTTGAAAGGAGCTCCTCTGCCATCCCCCCCATTCCCCTGCTGCCTTCCCCAAACACCTCCCCCATTGAAAATGCAGTATGCTGTCTGGGTGCAAAATGCCTGGAATGCAATAAAGGTCACCCACTCACCTCCTGCTGGTAGGCTGGGGTGAGAGGAGAGGCAGAGAAGCCGGAGGGGAGCCGATCAGGGTCTTCTGGAAGAACAGGGCTGGGGGAAAGTGTGTGTGCTACAGCATGCCCCTTTGCCTGGCTTCCTGCCTCCTCAGTGCTTGCTTGTGCTCTCCCCCCCACCAGTCTAGTTTGATTGCAGGCGGAGCCACATTGCCTTTTAAAACCTGTAGTGAGTGAAGCTGCACTGGCTTTTTGCATAGCTTTATCCAGCTGTGTGTGTGTGAGAGAGAGAGAGAGAGAAATGGATGGGGACCTGGGGAGGAAATCATTTCCCCTCTCCCCAAAGCCACTCCCACCCCGGTCACATGACTGCCGAGCCACTCCCACAAAACAGGCCATATCTACAGAATAGGTTCTAAAAATTTTTGAAACCTGCACTGGTGACTACATATTGAAAGGCAGGCTTGGAAATATTTATAGGAAAGTTTGGTCTTTGTATTGGAAAGCAAGCAAATATGGTTTTCCTCTGGGGATCGTGCTGAGTCCAGTTAAGGAGGAAAGGCAGTTTTCTCAAACTGCGGGGTGATATAATTTTCACCTTTTTGTGTGTCCAGATGTTGGTCTTGGGTGATGGATATGGAGACTCTTATTCTGTATGTAAATGATTTCCATATATTGAGGATATTTCTTATAGTTTTGATATTTGCTAATATCTTAAGCAAGAGATATGCTTAGTCAGCTTCAGCCCAGGTATCAATATGAGTGGAAAAGCTGAAGCAGTTTTTTGCTTTATTGCTTGAGGCTCACTGACTAGTTAGGGTTGGTGAGTGATCTGAGTGACAAGGGTAATCTGAGGGTCTTGCCTTCTCACATTGTGAAATTACTAAACACTCACAAATTATATGAACATATTTGTTTATACAGTATTGCCCCCAACAAAGTATAGTGCACCCCTAAATAACTGTTTAATAATTGTCGATTATAATTTTGATGCTTTCTAGAAAACCACCAGAAAATGAAACCAAGTTTTATGCCAAATTAACAATATTCTTCTCTCCACAGGAAAATACATCCAGCACTAAATATACTTCCAAGTGAAATATTCATAACTCTGCTAGAAACCTAATGGCAAGAGTAATTTTCAAGCCTATTCCACACAGAAATAATTAGCAGTCTTTCTACTTCGAAAGCAGGTAATAAATGGGCCACAAAGAAACTTTAATTTGCTCATTGAAGCATTCAAACCTTATGGAAATAAGATTAGCACATTCACCATTGAAGCAGAGATTATGGTCACATTGAAAAGCTCCTCCTAATATTGTACATGCAAAATAACACCTTCTCCATCCTTCCACAGCATCTACAGATATAGCATCAATGACTATCAGAATTTCATGTGTCCAGCTCAGGGGTGGGTTCCTGCCAGTTCTAACCTCTTCTATAGAAGAGGTTCCACAAATCTACAGTGCCGTTTAGAATCGGTTCCAGCTCCTCCCCCCGCCCGTCGGCACATCACCAAGATGAAGAGCGAGAGGAGGAATTCTGGGAGTTGAAGTCCACAAGTCTTAAAGCTGTCAGGTTTGAACACCCCTGGGTTTTTTTTCCTAAAGAGTTAGGGGTGCAAGGGCCATGTAACTTGACAGCTTTAAGACTTGCACACTTCAAGAGTTCCTGAGCCAACATGACTGGAGGAGGAATTCTGGGAGTTGAAGTCCACAAGTCTTAAAGCTGTCAAGTTTGAACACCCCTGGTTTTTTTTTTCCTAAGGGGTTAGGAGTGTAAGGGTCTTGAAACTTGACAGCTTTAAGACTTGCGTGCTTCAAATGCCAGAGTTTCTGAGACAACATTTTGGTTGCTTAGCAAGAGCGTTGTTAAGTGAATTTCACCACATTTTACAAGTTAGCCACACCCACCAAGTCACATAGCCAGCAAGCCACTCCCACCCAGTCACATTGCCAGCAAGCCACTCCCACAAAGCAGGCCACACCTACAGAAGAGGTTCTAAAAAAATTGAAACCCACCACTGGTCCAGATGTACACATGAAAGCCCTTACCAACATCATAGACTGATAGAACACTATGGATGGAGCACTTCAATGTGGCTTTGTTCTCTATTCATACATAAACAGCCAAATCATTTGATATAGGAACATCTAATGTTCCTATATCTTTACATGCTTGTGTGGATTTTAGTGGACATTGTATTCAGTATCCAAATATATTTGCCAGAAATATTAAATCAAGCAACAAATCACTGTAATTCAAAACATTTACAGGATCATTATAGACTGCAGAAAGAGCCAGACATAATATTTTCACGAGTTCTTTCTCTTTTATATTTTGGTTCACAGAAATATACAGAACATATCCAGAGTTTCATAGAACTTTGTCAAAAAATGAAAAACAGACACATGAGCCTTCAGGAGCAACAGCCATTGGAAAAAGCCACCTCATCCTTTCTCTAGCAGTTTGGGGAAGGGGGCTATTTCAGATCTTCCAAACAGTTTTCTTACCTGAGTGAAAAAGGTGTAACTCCCCAGATATTTTTGCGTTCATAGAGGAAAAACAGTGAAGAGGCAATTTGGAAGAAAAACCATTGGTAAAATAAAGGTTAAGTACTTCTTGCTCACCAGTGGATAGTTTCAGTCTCTAAAAGCAATATCCCGAAATATGAAAACACCATAACACTGAGTAATCAATGTATCATTGGCCATTCAGTCATTCAGCAAAAGATCATATAATGGCACCCATCAATGGTGGGTTATGACCGGTATGCCCCGGTACAAGCGTACGGGTGCCTGCCGGGAGCACCAGGTACCATTCCAGTACAGTGCTCTGGAGGGCCAGCCTGCCCAAGCTCCTTACCGGTATTTGAGGTTTTTGGGGCTTACGCATACACACATGGAGCATATGGCACTTGGGCGACACTCCGCCGAGCAGCTGGAGCATTGCGGAGGCATCACGGAGCATTGTGGGCAGTAAGTACAAATGCACGCACTGCGCATGTGTGCACATGCACTGTGTGCTTACAAGTGGTGGATGCCCGGCCTCCTTGCAACATACTGGTTGCATCGGGATCCGGAACCCACCACTGGCACCCATCTATCCACAATGACACGTTGCTGTCAGGAATGATGAATGGATACAGAAAATTGAAAGACCTTTGAGCAATGGCATAGCACTGACTTTGGCATGATAAAGGCATGTTGTTTTATTATAAAGAAGCAATATATATGCATCCATTTAATTCATAGAAATGCCTCTTCTTCCTGAATAGGTCCAGGATTCTGACAGGAACCACAATGATATTTTTAAATTGAAGTGTCAAAGTCTAATTGTGTTTATTTACACATATCTGACCTCTTTCCACTTTTTTTATAATACAGAAAAGACATTTGAAGCCCCAAATCCCATAAATCCATCTAATACAATGAAGAATTTGATGGTACAAACACATAAGCCCCCAACTGCCTGTTGTGACAAAGAACGATCTGTTTTCTAAAAACACATTTACCAATTCAGATGTCAGTAAATGAAGAGGGATGAAAGAGTGCTACTGAAACTTCATAGGAAGTAAATGTTAAGGTAAAAATACTGGGAAAGCTTTCTGGCTTGGAGACATTGGTGTGTTGTTTAAGTGGGCTCTCTATAATATTTCTTAATTTAAAATGTTGTTTACCACTTTGCCCATGCAAAATGGCTCACAGTAATAAGAACTTAAAGTTGAACCACCAAAAAACATAGTGCATGAAATAGTATCCCAAAAGCAGCAAGAAGGTGGATGACAAACTGAAGGCCTCTGAACTTCCAGAAAGTTGTTAGTGAGGAAGTGAAGTTCTAGAATTGCAATACGGAATTGCCAAATATTTTCCAGTCCTATGTCGCCACATAGTCTTTTTTAACAAAAAGAACAATTTCATGTTGTGAGATTGATCAGCCTTCCCTAGAAGTCTATATTAGCCCCAAGGCTTTTTAAAAATTTAAATTTATGATTTTTTTAAAAAAAACCTGCCTCACTAACAGAAAAAGATAAGTAGTGTGAAGTGTGAAGAAAGAAAATCTAGATATATTGCAGTGATTAAAATAAACTTAGCATGACCAGAAAAAAAACATTAAAATATTTATTAATAATAAGAGATAATAATTTTCATTTAATTTTATCCTTAAACTTATTAAATCTAAATCATACAGCAATTTAGTACATCTTCTCATTTTTAGAACACAACAGCTTCCCCCACGCCCCAAAAAAGAAGTAACAATTCATATGCTGCATCCATTCCTTAAAAGCAGGAGAGCATGTTTTTTTTTCAATTATGAAAAATCATCTTCTTTCCTGTGCCCCAGACTCAGTAAAGAGAAAGATTTTGATAGGATAACAAATTCCATGTTTATGTGGAAAACATTTATATGGTCCAACTTCACATTAAATTCCTTAATGTAATATTTGTTCCAGAGGTGGGTTGCTATTTTTTTACTATCAGTTTGGGCGCACTCCCCCGCACGCTCCCACGTGCATGCGATGCTTTTGCACATGCGCAGAAGCATTCGGGTAGGTGGGTGGAGCCTCCCACTGCTGCTACTACAGTTCGGCCCATCTGGGCCAAACCAGCAGCAACCCACCTGATCTGTTCCCAAAATTGTACTGACAATTGTACTTACACATTTGAAACTAATCAAGGCTTTAGCACAAATCATAGGAGTAGCTGTCCAAAGAGCTGTCCTACAGTAAATATCATCAGGTTAGAGAAGGTTGGGTTAAGCTAAAATCTTTTGTCAGCCTTATTTTTATTGTTATCACCAGAATCATAGGTGCAGTGGAATAGCTCTGTTATCCTTTTTGATTTCTGCTGTCTACTGGAAATGAATGTTCATGTCTTTCTTTCTTCATGCAAGGTCCTTTATATGTGTGTTTTATATGTACAGTATTTACATGTATGAAAAAGGTGAGAACAGTCATGTTAAGTCTTAATTCCTTTTAAACTCAGAAATCAATTGAGGTAAGAAAATCCCTTTATTTTTATATTTATGTGCAAAAGAGAGAGAGAAATGTAATTTTTAAATAATGTTAAACATCACAATATTATTATTTTTGTCTCCACCTATTTTATATTTTTTAAAATATTCCCCCACCCCAGAGGTGGTATTTAGCAGGTTCTGGAGAACCGGTAGCGGAAATTTTGAGTAGTTCCAAGAACCAGTAAACACCACCTCTGATTGGCCCCACCCCCATCTATTTTCTGCCTCCCAAGTCCCAGATGATCAGGAGGGAATGGGGATTTTGCAATATCCTTTCCCTGGAGTGGGGATGGAATGGAGATTTTACAGTATCCTTTAACTGCCATGGCCACCAAACCACGGCCACCAAGCCACACCCACAGAACTGGTAGTAAAAAAAATTGAACCCCACCCCCACATATATGATTCAAAAGCTAGTGCAGTCCTCAGACAAATGAAATTATGCATCTTTGTTACACAGAAGGTCCTTGAGTTATGATAGTAGTTGGGATCAGAATTTCCATTGCTAAGCAAGGCAGTCACAAAGACAAACTCATGTGACCACAATGCTTAGCAATGGCAATCCCTGAAATACTTGTTGTCATTAAGTGAGAATCTGAAGTCACTAAGCCAGCACCACCACACAACTTTCTGCTGGCTTCCAATAATCAAAGTCAGTGGGGAAGCTGGCAGGAAATTGCAAAACTGAAGCAGCTTGCAAGCAGGTAAGTGGCTGCTGCTGGGGAAGGGAGAGGGTGTGCAGAGTGCCAAGGAGGCCCGGTAGGCACATGGCATGGCTTGGGGTGGTTGCTATTGGGTGGGAAAGCCATAGTGCAGGTGTAGTAAGGTTTGGAGATGGTGAACAAGGGGGTGTGGGTGGCAAGGGAGGTTTTGTGACTGTGGTGGGAATTGAAATGGCTGATAGGAGAGGGTTTGCATCAGAGGTGGGTTCCTACTAGTTCGCACCAGTTCGATGGAACCAGTAGTGGAAATGGCGACTGGGTCTCCAAACCGGTAGGGATGGCATGCTTGCCAGGCCGCGAACCTGTTCCCCGATCATTGCAATGTTTTGCGTTCATGCAGACCTATTTATAGACAACTGTGCATGCAAAATCACACACACACCAAACCGGCAGTAATGCCGGCAGAAACCCACCCCTGGTGTGCATGAAGATACAAGTGAGCAGGAAGGGTGTCTAAGTAGCCATGAAAGCTTGGCACAAGTGTAGTAAGACTCTGGGAGATTGCATAAGAATACACGATGGTGGAGAGGTGTGCCAAAAGTGCTCAGGGTGGCTGCTGCTGGATTGAGGGGGAGTATATATGAGGATGTGCACATGGCCAGGGAGAGCGCACAAGTGCTGGGAAGGCACAGCATGAGCACATCTAGGCTCAGAGAAGCTGCACAAGAGTGTGCAGGTGACCAGCAAGGCACAGCACAAGTCCTCCAGAACTGGGGAGAGTGCACAGGTGGGAGAGACTTACATGAGCAACTTGTGGCATTCCCTACCAGCTCACCTATTGACTTTGCTTGTGGGAAGCCAGCAGGGAAAGTCACAAATCATGAATCATGTGACCACAGGATACGGCACATCATAAGTGTGAGCTGGTTGCCAAATGTTCAAATTATGATCATGTGAGCTCAGGAGTGCTTGGATGGCCAGAATTTCAAGGATCATCCAAAGCTTTCCAAACTTTGAATGATCGCTGAATGAATGCTCATGAAATGAATGCTTATTAATCAAGGATTACCTGTCCAGAGTTTCTATCTTCCTTGTCCCTTTCATTGCAAATCCTGAATAATGCTCAATTTTGCCATAATAGGAAAAATCAATTAAATATGTAAATAGCCCTGGTTCATATATTATGAACTTCAAGAAAAATGTAACACTAATTCTAACTCTAAATGTGAATATGATTTACCATATTTCATAATCTTGGTATAAGATACGTATCAATCCCATTCTAATTCTGCCAACAGCCGAACTAAAATTGGCTTAGTTCTATGAACATCTATGGAATATATTTATTTAAAACATTTATATAGCTGGCCATCATATAGGTATGGTAAAAGATGACTTCCAGATCTGACAACGAGCTCCCTAAGCTTCCCTATGTTTACATTCTGGGCAATATAAAAAAATATTGTACATGCTTAGTTACTAGATGAGTATCTGTTAATAAGATAAAACATCTAGGTTGATTGTTTGGATATTTCCAGATTTTTCTGTTCTTGTTTCCACTGTGCTCATTCACTTCTTTCTACTTAGCCTTTTCTTGTTTAAACTTCTGGCATTCACATTTTGAGAATTTCATCAAATCCTGCCAAAAATGACTTGCTTGGACTTTTTCTTCCTCTCAACCTATGTCATTCTTCTATCAAATATTAATTTTGTAATTCAGTTGTTGATGATTCTGTATATCTTATTTAACCATCAAAACTTCTTTCATACTGATTGCTCATTTTTGTACCTTCTATTTTTTATCACCCATTCATTCTTAATTCTATCTCTTCTTATCACATCCATTTCTTTACACCATTTCCATTGAATTCAACTTAGTTTTCTGTTTCTTACAACATGCCCAACTCTCTTCCATATTACAAAAGGAGCAGAAGCATCTGTAAAATCACTTCTTTTTGTCAACACATATTCATTCATTGTTAAGAGACAAAATCCTATCCACTATCTTTCTATATACAATTCACATGTATTGAATTTTTTTATCCGTTTCTCCATTTTTAGTAAACATTCTATCACCTAGAATTCATTTGCTTATTGTATTTTTCTATTTTTTGTATAACTCATAATTTGTCACTCCATTTTTTCTGTCAACTACAATTACCTGCTCTGTGATACATTAATTTTCAGATCCACACTCCACATGCATCATACAGCCTATCTAATATTCACTGCAAATCATTCATATGCTCAGCCAACAACAGAGAATCATCTGCATATAATAGTATAAACGTATTAATGTCTAACACCTTATGGTCTTATGTCACCACATGCATTTCTTATACATTCTCACACATTTATGCATAAATGCAATAAACATCTAAGGAAGGAACGCAGACTTTTCTCTTATTCCCTTATCAGTTTA
Source organism: Thamnophis sirtalis (assembly GCF_051295495.1). Lineage (NCBI taxonomy): Eukaryota > Metazoa > Chordata > Lepidosauria > Squamata > Natricidae > Thamnophis > Thamnophis sirtalis. The sequence continues at coordinate 38,317,880 of NW_028261385.1, read as the reverse complement.
TTAAGGAATTCCATTTATTTTAATATATGCTTTATTTGCATCATGTACTACTTGCCGACTCTGAAGCTGACGGACACTATTTTTATCTCTTTAATCAATGAATTTTCAACTTTGTATATGTGCAAAATATTACACTGTTCAAACCCAGTCAACTTACTATATGTTTTCTCTAAATCCTCATATAGCAAACTTTTTCACATTCATGTTTCACAATATCTGCTAAATGGGGAGGGAGTATAATCTATCTGCACGTGCTTTACCTAGAGTAAAGCCACACCTTCCTTCACAACTTGTGCTCCTTGTTACTTCTCATACTTTGTGAATCCAAATTTTGAAAGCCACCTTCATAATTCCACATAACAAACTAGGTTTGTTTATATTCGTGCTAGCTTTCCCTTTATTTATAAAAGCAACATTCTTGTTGGGGACTGGAGGCTAAAACATATGAAGAACGGTTGCAGGAACTGGGTATGTCTAGTTTAATGAAAAGAAGTACTAGGGGAGACATGATAGCAGTGTTCCAATATCTCAGGGGTGCTACAAAGAAGAGGGAGTCAAGCTAGTCTCCAAAGCACCTGAGGGTAGAACAAGAAGCAATGGGTGGAAGCTAATCAAGGAGAGAAGCAACTTAGAAATGAGAAGAAATTTCCTGACAGTTAGAACAATTAATCAATGCAACAACTTGCCTCCAGAAGTATTGAGTGTTTCAACACTGGAAGTTTTGGATAAATGGAAGGTTATCCAAGAAGATGTTGGATAACCATTTGTCTGACGTGGTGTAAGGCCTAGGCAGGGGGTTGGACTAGAAGACCTCCAAGGCCCCTTCCAACTCTTGTTATTCTATTATATTTAATCAGCAAAGAGATCCACTCCCCACATTAATTGATAGCCACTCCATAAACAAGCCACATTTATATTTAGTTTCCAATTATATCGTCTACACTTACAGCCTTAGCATTTTAAACTTCCTCACAATATTTATGACTTCATTTTCTTGGACATTTACATTTATATCATTTGTTTCAAATCTTTAATCCGTTACTATAATTCTCATGCAAATTGATAAAGTACTATTTCCAGTATTACACCATTTCATACTAAATAATTTCAATACTTTATTTTTAAAATTCCATTTATTCCATAGAAGATTCCTGGTTCAGCTCTAACCAAAAACAGTGTATGACTTCTGTTTAAAATTCATTGATTGATTATATGCCATCAAGTCATTGTAAGCTCTTAGCAACCACACAGAAAAAAAAATCTCCATTATTCTATTAAAATTACATTATATTTTCTCTGCTTCTATTCCTTAACCATGCCTGGAACTATTTGACTATATTGTTTGCAGCTATCTTTTTCTTTCTTTATGTATTAAATACATAATGTAAAAAATAGACTTATTTTTATTGAAGACACCTTTTGATTCTAATGGGGTTTGTGGTGGAAAAAAGAATAGTATGCTAACGAAATTACTAAGTACTTCACTAAATTTAAATTAATCACGACTGGGAGTCCATATAAAACCATACCTAGAGAAATCAAGCCTGGGTGTCTTCTGGCCTCTTCCTTGTATTAATGACATTTTGTGCACTTTTTAAAATCTATGTTGGTGACAGAAAGCTTGCACTGTTAATATGTCCAAATGATATAATTCTTCTATAGTATAATTCTTCTATATTATATACAAAAGCTTTTGGAAATTTTGGGCACTGAAAGTATTATCTTATGATAAGTCAGTCACGAGAACTGATGGAGGAGGAGACTAAGGTGGCAAATTGCACAAATGCTATTGAATAGGATGAGCTATCAGTTCCTGGGAATATTGTATTCTGGCTAAGGCTCAGGGTGGTGCTATATAAGGCACCAAATTAAAGGTTGAGCAGGTTAATGGAATGGATATACATCTGGTGGAAAGCAAGTGGCCCCTGTGATCAAGTGCCTAAACTGAATGTCTATACAAAATATTGATCACATTACAGATACAGGAGTTCAGCATCACAACTATATTTTATAATATTAACAATTATATTGTGGGAGAACCTAGAATCTAAGTGTTCACTTTTGAGCCTGGAAATCAGGACTTATTTGGAAACCTTTACCAACTAGCATCTTTCAATACTGATTTTTAAAAAATCCCAAACTTTGCTTTCCTGAAATATGGCTACAAGTGTAACTACCTATATTTTCAGTAAAGGTCATTCATGGCGTTAATATTTGATACTGCCGCTGAAGAAAATTAAGTTTTGTGACACTTGGGTTTGGCCAAATATAGTTCAACTCATATCCATGATATTTTAATGTAAACTGACTTCATGTAGCTTAGGACAACAAAAACATCATTAATTACAAAGTATTTTCCCCAAATAAAATCATTCAGATTTGTTCAAATATTGGAGACCACAACAGCAGTAAATACCAAAGTATAGAAAGGACACCAATAATCACCTTCAGTGCCCACTTATGATTTGGATACTGTGCATAGGGAAAACATAGTCAGAAGAATTTAGAATCAACAGATTTTTTCATTTTTCACCCATAACCATTTTTCTGAGAAAAAAACAATAGACTGAATCAGTCTGTTTGCCATATCTACAGGATAGTGCTGTTAATCTTTATGTCAATGGTGCTTTATTACACACAGGCAGAATTACCAACTAACAAGATCCACACAGGGGAGCACAAAAACTACCAACTCTCTTCTACAGACAGGAGAATTTCTTCCCAAAAATATCACTTTCCCAACCACTTTTGCAATAAATCAGTTACCACCTTTAAGACTGCCTGTACCATATCCTAAGCTAAGTATTATTAAATTACAAGAAAGAGGAAAAGCTATCTTACATCTCATTCTGATTCTAATTACATTTTAATTGGGCTCATTAAATCATCATGAACCCAGAACTAAAGAAATCCTGCATTCCAGAGATTTAAACATATTTCTAGAAATACTTTCCTAAAAGTGGAGAGATTTTTTAAAAACAAATTTAATGCAGTAAGTTATTACAAAACATTCATGTGGCTTTTCCCCATGCTTGCATTTATGAGCTAATAATATAATTAAACTAAATATCTAATATTCTTTAATTCATCTCTTAGCCAAACTACAGATCTATACAATTTAAACACAGATTAATACAAACACCTGTCCATTACCCCCCCCTCTCCAGGGCACAGCTATGAGCCTCCCCATCTTAATGTGACCTGCATTTTAATGATGAAACAAAGCACATCCCTCTGTGTAACTACTTTTTCTTCCATAATTGTAACTTTCTTCAACTTAAGCCCCTGGGGAAATACGTATTTGAGGTTGCTTTATGTTGCACAAATAAAATTGTGTACAGGGAACAAGAATGAGATTGCATATTTTCTGGTAAACCTGAATTTTCATCAAAATTCGTATTATAAGCTTCATTTTGTCTTTTTTTTAAAAAAAATCTTTTTTCAGTGTCATCAGCACTGTTTCTGGCTGTGTGTTTTACACCTACACTATTTTATTTATATCTCTGTTATTAACAGTGCGGAAGGAAAGAAAATCAAACCATCATGGCAAAAGAGAAATGCAACAGAGACTAATCTCTTTCATAGCTTTTGGGTTTTAAGTATAAGACTATACAACAGGACTGTTTATTTTCCCATATATAATACAATTTCATCAAGAGAACTTCTATTGATGTTGACAGCTCTGCTTTTAAGTAAATAAGCTCAGCATCTTGAATGTTGAAACTATTTGCCTCTCTGTGATTAGTACATCTAAAAAAACCCAACCCTCCCTAATCAACACCTGAATGAACAATCTACTAATATTGTTACTACCCTCTCCAAAGCACAAACATAAACCTTTCATTCAGCTGCCCCCACACTTTTTGCATACACCCATAAAATCACTGACCTCCTTTCCATTCTTCCAGAGATTTGATTCATTGATGATGAAAATCTTACACAGAAAAGGAGAAATAAAAATCTAAAAATTGCACTGCTTTCCATTGAGAAATAAATCAGACCCTCCAGACCCAGCACATCTGTTCATGTGTAGCAAAGAAACAAGAGCCAGTATTTTCAGCAGCCAAAGATAGACAGATGAGCCAACCAATAGGACGCAGTGTTCAGTACCATCTGAGCTGTCATGTAGTCTCTATGCAAAATAAGAGGCTGTCTTGGACATTTTCTACTGAACGTAGAGTCACCTTCCTTTTGTGCTTTAAAATTCACATCACAGAAGGATTAGATACAGTTGAATACTTGAAGAACAACCACTAAGGCAAAAGATAGCTTTTAACAGAAATCTATTTTAATACTAAAATAGCTGTCTAAATTAAGGCTACATGACAGCAGCATTATGCTCTTTCTTCCATATGCATGGAATTAAAATATAAGTTGTGGGATCACTGTTTCTTTATCTACATTTTTTTTACACCTTGGAGATTATTAGTAGGATTTTTTTTGTAAAAGTGGGTTTTAAAAAATGAATACAAACTATTGGGCATCTTTCCTGCACAAAACAACTGAATAGCAAGGTGTTCAGAAAGGGCCAATGCAAATATTATTTCTATTTTCTGTTCATGGAACAGGGCAGCTGGCACCTGAATAGCTTCACTTTCCATGATCCATACGCATCCCTGTCTAGCAAACAAAAGCTCTCTACGTCCTCCTGTTAAAATCTGTCCATTCACCTTGCTTATGAGCAAAATGAAATAGGGCAATCTGAGCTTGCCAAGATGATAAAATCAACAAGTCTCTGTCTGTCTGTCTGTCTGTCTGTCTGTCTGTCTGTCTGTCTGTCTCTCTCTCTCTCTCTCTCTCTCTCTCTCTCTCTCTCTCTCTCTCTCTCTCCTTGGCCCTCCCTCACCCTCTTTTCTCTGATATGACCCTCTAACAATTTATATTATTAATCAATAAATATTTGGATGAGATTCAGAAAATACCATACAAAAAATGGTACTTATTTGCTTCAGAGTTAATGTTTCTGCCTGCCAGTGTGAATGGCTATGGAATCAAATTTAACCTGAAAAAACAATTATTTGATAAGTCTTACAATAATATCCCAGACGAGAAAAACTGATAGTATATTAGCAGTGGCGGATTAAGGCTCACTGGTGCCCTAAGCACTGACAAATGTTGGTACACACACACACCCTTTATAGTACTGTACAAATCTTCATTGGTTTTTTTTTCTCTTTCTCAACTTTGTGGTACACTTGGGCCTGGTGCCCTAAGAATGTACTTAGTCTGCTTAATGGTTAATACACCACTGTATATTAGCACCTGATGACAAACCACCTTAAAAAGAAAATACACTTTTTAAAATATATATGTAGTAAAACTATTATTAATCTTGTGTTTCCAGACATTTGTGGGAATAAACCTGCCTTGTTCACAGAAATTTGAGGAGGCTTTGTCAGATGTTGGCTTTCATTTGTTTTGTCGTGCATCTACATTATGAAGAAGCACTCAAAACATATTTTGCCTTTGTAACACAATAGGATAAAACATTATCAAGTCTTAATTTTATCTGCCATAGCTCCAATTCACAGGTCTGCAAAAAAAAATTTTAAGAGCTGTTTTAGTTATTCCACGTAATCTTTATGTTTTTTGGTGCGCTGAATCCGAAAATGACCTCCATTTTGTCATAGGACATCATGTTTCCTGACAATTTAGGTAACTATGTTAAATAAGGCAATACCTTAAAATAAATGGAAATAGATTTATAAAATTAAAGTTTTATTACAATATTTTCATGAAAATCCTTTTTTGAATGAAATGAGCTCACCTACACACACTAAACTCGATTCTTCTTCCTTGTGAGGCTCCTCTTGGTGCATTTACGCTTGTGAGTAGCATCTGGAATGTCTCTCTGAAGCATCCAACAGTAGTCTGCCATATTTGCAATGCTCCATTTTCCCTGGTATCTCCTTTCCATCTCTTTAATGTCTTGGTGGAATCGTTCACCTGTTCCTCACTCACAGCTCCCAAATTTTCAGGAAAGTAGTCAAGGTGGGACTGGAGGAAATGCACTTTCAAACTCATCAGGCAACCTAAAGCTTGAAATGCTTTCAGCATTCTTCCGACAGTCTTTTTGTAGTGAGGATCTTTGTTATTGCCTAAAAATTTCTGTACTACTTCTTTAAATGCAATCCATCCTTCTTTTTAAGGATCCGTCATGGTATTGACAAACTCTTGATCAACTATAAGCCTATTAATGTCTGGTCCGACAAACACATCTTACTTCAATTTGCCTCTGACAGGCATGGAAACCTGGTGACCAAGTATTTGAAGCATTCTCCATCTCTTGGAAGTGATTTTACGAATTGCTTCATCAATCCCAATTTTATGTGGAGAGGTGGTAGAAGAACTTTATGGGAAGGTACCAAAGTTTCTGAGAGGACATTTTTTTCACCGACTGCTAGCACCCTCGGCTGCCAACTCTTCTTGGTCCAGTAATTTTGTCGGTCTCGACTGTCCCATAGACACAGAAAACAAGGGTATTTGGTATACCCAGCTTGTTTCCTGAGCAGCATGCACAAGACCTTCAAGTCCCCACACACTTGCCAACCATGGTCTTCATATTTAAGTTTACGAAGAACCAATTCCAAGTTCTCATAGGTTTCCTTCAAGTATACGGAATGGCCTACAGGTATGGAAGTGTAAAAACCGTTGTGGGAGTAAAACTGCTTTGAGACTTCTTTTTGAAGAATCTATAAAAAGATGCCATTGCTCTGAATCATATTGGATTTTAAATTGACCCATCAGACCTTTGACACTGATGCAATAGACCAACTTGTCTTCCTGGGCAAAGTAAGGAACGAACTTCTTTTCACGATGTCTGAACCATGAAGATGACACTCCTGGCAAATAAATGCATTTATGTGAATTAATTCATAGTAATTTGGACTTTAAATTTGGTTAAAAACCCATAATATAAAAAAATACCAAAAATTAAAACAATTTGATAAATTTGAAGACAATTTTGCATGTTGTGGCAAATCATGACATCTAGGAGTTTTTTCAATATTTTATTTGTTTTCAGCACACCAAAACACATAGAAATTAGATGAAAATAATCAAACAGCTTTTTAGTCGCAGACCTGTGTTATTTCCATAACACTGTCATCACCCCTCTGCTGATTTATACTGCTTTCGTAGATCACCAATAAACTCCAAATTATTAAAAAGGCTGCCTTTATTACTAACATATTTTTAATGAGAATTTTGAAAAACAAACTTTTACAAATATTTACTTCCCTCCCCCCACCCTCCCCCACCCACCCCAACCTTCCCCCCCCCCGACTTCCCAGAACCAATACAGAGTATAAATCTTTAACAAAAACAATCTAAAATATACTTAAAAAGAAAAGGATATTAATAACATCTTTTAATTGAGCTTTAGCTCCTCCTTGCTAGACTAGCTCTAGACAATTTATATCATTCCTGGTCTTTAATCATAAGCTATCTGAAATTTCTTAGTCCCATATTTATTTTGAGTATAATCAATCCATCTTTTCCACTCCAGTTTATATCTCTCGTTTGAATGGTCTTTAAGATATGCAGATATTTTAGCCATCTCAGCTAGGTTTGTTACTTTCAATGTCCATTCTTGAATAGTAGACAAATCTTCCTTCTTCCAGTATTGCGCCACCAACAATCTAGCTGCAGTTATTAAATGCAAAATCAAGTTAATCTCTACAACTGTACAATCAGTAATTATACCTAACAAAAATAACTGAATCTTATTACTAACATTTTGATACAATGATGAGTGGATGATTCTACAATACTTCTAAATGATTATTGGGGAAATAATTGATGTCATCAGACATCAAATAAATTGCATTTTACATTTTAAAAAATTGACAAACTTTTGGAAGGCTTTACAGGTTGGACTCAAGACTTTGGAAGGCACAAAAAAGTGGTTTTATGCAAAATGAGGATAATTTACTAAAACAAATTAGGGATCAAAGTCAAATGCATATAAAAAGGTTATATAATGTATTAATAGAAATGGATTCGGAAACAGAACTAGTCAAAGACTGTATGATAAAGTGGGCACAAAATTTTGAAGAACCAATAATGTTGGATACATGGGAAAAGATATGGGTAAGAAATGTAAAATTCACGCAAGCCAAAATCTGAGAGAGAACTTTTATAAGATGTGTTATCGATGGCATTTAGATCCTAAAAAACTGGCTTGCATGTATCCGAATTTACAACCTAAATGCTGGAGATGTGATTGTGTTGATGCTACATATTACCATATATGGTGGACTTGTAAAAAGGTTAAAGCATTTTGGATAAAAATATGGTGGATTATGCAAAATATTTTTAAAAAGAGGATAAAGTTCACCCCTCAGTTATTCCTGTTAGGTATAACTGCTGATTGTACTGTTATAGAGACTAACTTGATTTTGTACTTAATAACGACAGCAAGACTGTTGGTGGCGCAATACTGGAAGAAGGAAGATTTGCCTACTATTCAAGAATGGACATTAAAAGTAACAAACTTAGCAGAGATGGCTAAAATATCAGCATATCTTAAGGATCACTCAGATGAGAAATATAAACTGGAATGGAGAAGATGCATTGACTATATTCAAAATAAATATGGGACTAAGAAATTCCAGATAGTTTATGACTGAAAAAGCGAGGAATGATATAATCTGTTTAGTTAGCCTAACAAAAGAGGAGTTAAAGCTCAAATGAAAGATGATACTAACTTTCTTTAAGTTTATTTTAGAATATGTTTGTTAAAGATTTATATCCTGTATTTGTTCTGGGAAGTCAGGGGGGTGGGAGGTTGCGGGGGTTGGGTTTGGAGGTAAATATTTGTAAAAGCTTTTTTTTAAAAAAATTCAATAAAAAAAACAAAATAAAAATAAACAAAATTGAAAATAAAATTAAAAAAAGACTTTGGAAGGCACATATGACCCCAGGACAATTGGTTGAGGTTTAATAATTTAATCTGAGTTGAGATAGGCAATTACCATGCTAATTAAATAAATAACCCTTCAGGTGAAAAGATCCTAAACCATTTAGGCAGCCAAAGCCAATGGTTTGAACTAATGCTAGAAAATACCTGGCAAGTTGTTTGAAAAACAGGAATGCTTGTGACCAAAAATGCAAACATTTATAAGTTTTATTCTTCGGAGCACCTGTTATCATATTTTCCTTTTAAACTTTTACTGCCAACTGAATATAAAGAAAATGCCATATAATGTTCCGAGTCACAGCAAATATGGAGAGAGGAAGGGAGGGGGGAGGAGAGGAGAGGGGAAATGACATATTGGCTCAATTTCTCCTGCTAAAACACTATAGATTTGAGAAATAAAGCAGAACATTTTCAGTTGTAATAGGAAGATGTGGCCTGGTGACTGGAGCAGATCATAAACTGTTCTTATGCAAAATCCAAATTAAGTTAGAATGGAAATAAAAAGCCAAATACTTTATATAAGACACTTATCATGAGCATACAAGATGAATGTGAAAACAGATTGTGAAAGACCAAGAAATAAAAGAAAGAACTTTGGATGTCAGAACAGATGGTGGAAATTTTACAAAAGGGAAGAGAAGCCAAAGCTCAAAAAACGAAAGTTAACATGACAAAAAATTCAGATTGTTAGAATAAACAAGAAACAACATATATCACTGAGGATAGAAACAGACTTGAAAAAACCAGGAAATCTTCCAAAAGACTTAGATCAGCCATGTTGTCATCCCCACATTAGAAAACTACAGGAATGGAATATCTACAAAAATGGGGCAAGAAACAAAAAAGAATTAGCAAAGCTTCTAGCTCTTTCCATCTATTAGGCACTGTGTCATTCTCCATTCTGTTGCAATAGTCTAGCTCAGTGATGGCTAACCTTTTCATTGCTGCGGCCAAAAGCGGATGTGCACCCATAATGCAATGCATTATGCAACATGATCCCTTGCACGCCCTGCACATATGCGTATGACCTCCCAGCTCCCTCACCCCTGCGCACTCAACTTCCCTCTGCACTCCCGCCTCCCATGCATGTGCACCTGACCCACCGCATGCCCCCTGCCCCTGCGTGCAGGACCCCCCATGCTCCCCTGCACTTGTGTAGCAGAGACCCAAAAACTAGCTGGCCGGCAGGAGATGCAAGCACATGCGTGTTGGAGCTGAGCTGGGGCAACAGCTCATGTGTCCGCAGAGAGGCATCTGTGTGCCACTGGTGGCACGTGTGCCATAGGTTTGCCATCATGGGTCTAGCTAGAAAAGATTCTAGCTAGACTATGGCAACAGAATAGAGAATGATACAGTGACTGATACATCAGTTGGTCAATAGGAAGGAGGGAGGGAGGAAGGAATTACCTGTGGTGAAATGTAATCTGGATTCCCATAACCTGCATTCCAGAGGACCAAGAAACAGCTACATTTATATAGTTTATTTGGGGGAGTCAAGATAACTCCTCCATAGAAGTTCTCACAGTATATCTTTAATTATGCAAGTAGTTACTTTAGTTTGGCAAGATTTCTGTCTATAGGTGAGGAAGAATAAAGGAAACTACTTAGATGTAACTCTGCATGCCTTTCTTGGTTTTTGGAGTCTGACATTATCATACAATATCCTTAATTTCACATACTAGCAAAATAATACTCGGGATCTTCCAACATAGACTGGATCCTACAGTAGTGATACCAGATATTTAAGTGCTTTTAGAAAAGGCCAAGGAACAAGACACATTTTTTTCTGATGCAAGTTGAATAAGTGAGAAAGTGAAAGAATACTTAAAGGAAGTCAATATATGCTTTATTGATTATAGAAAGGCCTTTAATTGCGTTGAGTCAAGCTGTGGAATGTCCTTAGGAAAATAGGAATCCCAAAAATCTTGCACAAAACCCATCTACAAGATAGGAAGCCACAGTGTAGATAAATGACGAAGTATCCTGGCCAGTCACTCTCTTACCTAACATGTCACAAGGTTGTTGTATGGAGAAAATAGGAGGAAGGAGTATCAGATACATTTGCCACCTTGCAATATACAAATAATAGACATGGGATAAAAAAAAAATCTAAAATAACAAAAAAATGGGTACAAGGCAGTTTTCCAGTTATGACCATTTTAGTGATCGTTTGAAATTAGTATGGCACTTGTGGTGTCAAAGGCTACCAATTTAAATTCTAATTTTGAACAATTAATTCAAATTAGTCTAATATATATTAGATTAAAAATTATTCTTTTGGCTATTTTAAATTCTTGGTTTATTGGTTCACATGCAAACAGGGCTCACAAGCCCCTGGAATCTGCTATGGAAAGTTTAAAATAGAGATTTTATTTACTTAAATAAATGGTTTAGTTTAAAATAGAGATTTTATTTACTTAAATAAATGGTTTACTCTGTTTACCCTTGCTTGTCCCTTATTACATTATTATATCAATGAAAATATAGTTTACTTGGCAATCATTAGGATTATAAAATAAACTTTAAAATTTTCATTTTTTTGATTCAAAATGAACTGCTTTATAATGGAAGGCGTACTCAGATTGAGGCAAACTAATGAAAATCTCCTAAACTCAGCAGGATCTTCTTACAAGCAAAGCAACTCTGGGATATTACATAAGAATCAAGTTATGATATTATGTAAGAATCAAGTAAAATGCATCATGAAAAATGTATAGAAACACATTCTGGGCCATTTTATGAAAGACTCAACAGGGAAACCTTATTAAAGTAAAAATGTTTATTAGAGCCATTCACAGCATCACAAGAATTATGATCTGGGTCTCTCTTTCTTGCCTTTGTACAAGGCTAGTAGAGAAACATTGGCTACTTTAACAACTTTGAAGCGAACTCCAGGAATGTCACCAACAGCATGACCCTTCCGACCAAAGCCAGCAACCAGGACTTCATCATTCTCCTAGTTTAAAAATGAGACAACAATTAATATTTGATGACAAAAGCATGATTGTACTTTTACAATTTTTGGTTCCAAGAAAAAATGATTTAGTTTTATTCAATTAATAATTTCCCCCTTCAATTAGGTGCCATATTATATTCATCAATGTATTTACCTCAATAAAATTCAAACAGCCATCATTGGGAACAAAAGCTGTAATCTTCTTGCCATTCTTGATAAGTTGAACTCGAACACACTTCCTGATGGCAGAATTCGGCTGTTTAGCCTCTACACCACTGAAACATGAATTGAACAATAAAGATGCTGTTATAATACATTTCTAAAGTACAATAATAATGTTTAGCAACTAATTATACAATCTTCATGTTCTAAATTCATAATTTTAAGAACATAAAGCCATATGATACTGGGGGTTGTCTTCCCATGTGCAAATGACAATCAAAACTAAAGCACAATTTACAGCTTGTCCTGTTTAAGTAAGATCACAGCAAAATCCAGGCATCACTCTATTTCTTTTTTGGAGTATATTACTCCAAATAAGTGTGCATAAAGCTGAAATGTTAATTTCACCTATTGTAAGAAAAAAATACAATTATGTAAGTAATACCACAGATAAGGCCATAGTTATATGCCAATTCCTTGAAAACAAAACCAATGGAACTCAACAAGACAAACTGAAGTCTCTGACTTCCATGGGGCTTGTTTCTAAGTATCCTTAGGTAAATTAACTGGCTCTTATTTACTTTAGAAAGAAAAACAAAAGAAATCTAACACTTAAAAAGATGAAAAAGACAGATTAAAGTTGGTTCTAAGTAGACCAGTGGTTCTTAAAGAGTGGCATGGGAACCCTGAGAGCTCTGTGAGACCCTTTCAGAAGGTCAACAAAGTAAAATATGTTTAAATTATTCCATTTTAATATCTAATACAGTAGATGTAGAAATAACTGACATAAACCAACATTCTTGGGAGTTCTGAATCATTTTTAAGAACGTAAAGGGTCCTGAGACAAAAATGTAAATTACCTATATCGAACAGTAATTTCTAATTTTAATAACTGGAACAGAGAAGTAAATCACTTAGAAGAAATGTGGTAAGACCGCAACCTTGGAGGTCTTATTCTACAATGACATGTAAGATTTATTGTGGACTGTTTTTTTAAGTTACAGGTACAAAAACATTCACTTCCAACAACCAACACAAATCGTCTCTCTAAGGCTGCAATTCATAGGGAGAATCGGGGGTACGTAAGCACCTCTATCACCACAGTTCAATTAATTCCACACTGTTTTTCTGTAGCCCCTGCGTCCCATAGTTTTATTCCTAGCTAATAATGAGTGAATGAGATCATCCCATAATTTTTTCTAGTTAATAATGAGTGAATGAGATCTCACTTACACTTTTTCCAGGACAATTCCTTTAGCATGAGAAGCTCCCCCAAATGGGTTGGCTTTCAGAGCAGTACCCAGATGGGCCTTCTTATATTGCTTGTCATGCCACTTCTGTTCTCGGCGGTGACTGCGAAGCTTCCTGGCTGTACGAAGTCCACGGCACTTGCCTAGAAAAGAAAATATAGATATCAAAACAGGAAATTTCCCTGAATGTAATCCGAAGGACCTCGTTTCAATAGGCCTTTAACACTGATTTTTATGGATTGTTGCTTTTTTTCACGTTTTTTCTTCGGGGGGCCAACAATGACCCTTGATCTTTTGACAACCCTTACCCTGGTGACAAACAAAACCTCCTTGCAGTCAAACTTACTTGATAGATAGGATTTCTTGAGGGGAAACCGAGGTACAAACTGAATTTTAAAAGTTTTAAAAAACAGCCAAAAGCCACAGAAAACTCCCTCCAAGGCCTGCTAGGAAACTGAAAAGGCACATGCAGGGAAATCAAGCTGGACTCAAGGAAACCTCAGCAAACTATTGACGCTTTTAAAAAGATCTGACCAAACAGAACAGCATCTATAGTAGGTAGACAATAAAGCTGAGAGTTTCAAACGTGTGTGTGCGGACACGTAGATATATAAATAAAACACATAAAACACATATACACACACATGTGTTTATGTGTATGTATGTATATGTGTGTGTGTGTGTATGTATGTGTATATGTATATATATACACATACATACACATAATGTATGTATGTACATACATACATATACATATGTGTGTATGTATGTATGTATGTATATATATATATACACACACATACATACATACACACACATACATACATATATACATATATTTAAAGTCACAACCCCTGGTATGCCCAAATATATCACACACACACACACACACACACACACACACACATATACACGTTTGTTTGTGTGTGTGTGTGTGTGTAATATATATGTATGATGTATGATGTATGTATGTACGCACGCACAGCTTTATAGAAACACAAACTCTCAACTTTATTGTCTCCCTAGATGCCGTTCTCTTCGGTCAGATTTTTCTCAAGCGTCAATTCGGATTATATAGGTATAGTTATGCTTGGGACACCAACCAATTGGAATATTATTTTTTCCCTAAAGAGTCCAGGCTCTCCCCCATCCAGGACACTCGGACATAGAAGGACCGCTTATATCGGGCGCCACAAAAGTTACGGTTCCGCTTACCCATCGCGCTGCCGCCCCGGGAGCCGAAAGACGGCAAAAAAGACCCACCATCCTTTGCGGCAGCTCTACGTCGCGGTGGCAAAGACCTCACGTAAATGTAGTTCCCCGCGCCTGACTCGCCGGATTTTATACTATCTTCTACTACAGGGGTCTCCAACCTTGGCAACTTTAAGACTTGTGGACTTCGACTTCCAGAATTCCTCAGCCACCAAAGCTGGCTAAAGGAATTCTGGGAGTTGAAGTCCACAAGTTACCAAGGTTGGAGACCCCTGGTCTACTAAGAAAAAAAAGGGCCAACGACACCATGGGCGCGGAAGTTCGAGCGGAGGGAGAAAAATGATCACCCCGCTGACATGTGGTTCTAATAAATTAGAGACGCCTCAAAGACACACAGGAACATTCCCACAGAATCTGGATTTCTACCTTCGCAAAGAAAGCCGGCCTAAACGGCTAATAATCTCGCAAAGGGGCGGGGGGGGCGTTGGAAGTCTACTAACGCTTGAGGGCGTGACACTTCTGTCAGAAAAGGAACGGCTGCCAACCGAATTTCCCACAATGCACCACGCCTCGTCCACCATCTTTCTTTCCTGCAGCTTTGGAACAGGCTCTCGGTTAGACAGCCTTCTCCCCCCCCCCCCCAGACCGAAGGGGTCCTCGAAGCCGGTGCATTCTGGGCCTTTCTTTTTCCTCCTCCGGATCGAGGACGACACGATGGGTGAGGTGCTCCTGCTCTGGGCATCGCATTGTGGCCGAACAGGGGTGATGAAAAGGACCAGAGGGATGGCTGAGGGCTCTTGACGGGCGGAAAAAAAATCTCCCCTCCCCATCGTCCTCTCAGAGCAACCGTCGCTCAATCTTTTTTGAGGGCCACGAGGCCCTCCATGTGGGTTCCTAACATTAGTCCCTCCTCGTGGTGTTCATCCATAGAGTTCCCTGATACGAGATGACAGCGACGGTATATTTTTTAAAAATCGACCAGCAGGGATTGCTTTGCTCTCCGAAACTTTTGGGAGTCCATTTCCTAATCTGAGTTTCTAAGGATGCCTTGAAGTCGAAATAACAACTTTCCTAACAAGCCTAGCCAGAGTTTGTTGCTCGTTGGGGGAAATATGGGAGTTCAAACTTAACAGGCTTTTAGAGCATGACATTAAAAATAAATTTGAGGACAATGAAGGTCGGCGGTTCGAGTCCCTAGCATAGGTCTCCTGAGTGAGCAGAGGGTTTGACTAGATGACCTCCAAGATCCCTTCCAACTTTTGTTACTGTTAAACTCTTTCCCATCTGTGGTAACTTCGGGATGAAGATAAGGAGCCTGTAGCCACATGACTATTCCTCAGAATTCTGGGATTAAAAGTCCATAGTATAACAGACTTTTAGTGTACATTTTTTTAAAAAGTAAAAAGTGTAAATATCTAAAATTAGAGTTATGAACTGATTACATAAAGGATCTAGTTTTGGATTATGGATTTTGGAATTCCACGTTTTGCTTTGGAGTGTGGTCAAAATAAAGGATTAAATGAATTTTACATCGTATTTCCTTATATATTGAGATTTGCTTACAAAACTCAGACATCTATTTTTAATGTTTACATTTCCATTTGTGCTTACGTTTCCATTTCTGCAATGAATAATGATATAAATTCCCATTTGTTGCTACCGGTAGATGTATTATAAATAAAAGAAAATTAAAATAAATTGAGAATGTGTTACAAAGAAAGGAACCAGATTGGAACTTCAAAAGTCCTAAGATACATTATGTGCATTTGTGTGCATACACAAAAGAGGAGAACATGAGAAGCACAGGATCTTCCAAATTTTGTTTATAAGGCTTTAGCATAAAGTACCTCATTTTTGGTATAGCAGGTTGCTTAAATTTGCAAAAAAATAATAATCCCTGGATGTAGTATTGGAAAATACTGTGCAAAATTTTAGTGCAGTTTTGAGAAGGCTAAAACGATGAATCTTATAAATCACACTTAAATATGGAAAGTTGATGAAGGTCCAGTTCTACAGACTTAATTGTAATTCCTAATAATTTTTATCACACCATTTTCTAGGCAAGTGTCGTGGACTTCGTACAGCCAGGAAGCTGCGCAGTCACCGTCGTGAACAGAAGTGGCATGACAAGCAATATAAGAAGGCCCATTTGGGTACTGCTTTGAAAGCCAATCCTTTTGGGGGAGCTTCTCATGCCAAGGGAATTGTTCTGGAAAAAGTGTGAGTTTCACTAGGAATTCATTGAATCTTGATTTTGACTGAAGAGATTTACATTGTTTCTTTTAAAGTGTATTGTACTGTTTAACAGAACTGATAAATGGATTAAATGCAGTTGTGTGGCTAAATAACATTTCTAATACATTCCTGTTACTAGCACTTAGGCAAATATTGGGAATATTTACTCTTAGTTTTGTAATCAAGGCAGAATTTTAGGAAATATATTTTTGAAAATATTAATATATTTTGTTAAGAATACAAATAGTGTCAAGTACTGGGAATTTTTCTTTAATATCAGATCTTCTGACTAAAGTGAAGTTTGATATTAGTTTTTCTGTTGAAGACTTAAATTACATTAGGCATTACTTGCTCCGTGGACATACTTCTTGTGTCAGGTTTGCAATTCACTGTGTCATAAGTGAGACTGGGTTTACATGATTATCTTTATTTGAAAATATGGAATTGGCTTTTGATTATTTAGCTTAGTGAATTTCAATTGAACTAATAAACTCAGTTTTACAAAGACAGAAATCTTTATTCAGTTAGGGAATACTTTTGATCTGTCAGAAAATTTCATGGAAGGAATGGAAAATAGTTTCTGCTGCAGTTTTGTGTGTTCTCCTTCCTTAAAAATTTGCTCCAGAAATTTGAAGAACTGTCTGAAACATTGGAAAATACAAAGAAAAGAAATCTGCAAAGATATTCTCCCCTTTATGCTAGCTGGAATGTTCTGAACTCTTAAGAAATGTTCCCACCAATGGAGGAGCTGAATCTGACCCAAATGGTTTGGCTTAGTGCAAAGTCCTGGGGATTGCAAAATATGCTTTTATTACATAAAATGTTTTTCTGTTCTAGCCAAGAATATTTGTAGCTTGTGATGATAAAAAAAATTTAAACATATATTCATTATTTTCATTTTAGTGGTGTGGAGGCTAAGCAGCCAAATTCTGCTATTAGAAAGTGTGTCCGAGTCCAGCTCATCAAGAATGGGAAGAAGATTACAGCTTTTGTTCCCAATGATGGCTGTTTGAACTTCATTGAGGTGAATAATTAATAATTTCTATATAACAGTAGGAATTATCAGTGTGTTTTCACAATAATTGGGACTCAAATTCTTTATAACATTTGTACAGAAGATTCTCAAAAGTTTCAGAGAGAAACTTAAAATTAAAAAATGTCCTACCTAGAAAATACACGGATCAACTAATCTCTTTTCCTTACTTTTACACACGCAAATCTACAATACAACCGGCATATATACCTAAAAAGAGGATAAAATCAAACCAAAGAAAATTACTAGCTGACTGTATATGAAGGGGAATGATGCACCCTGAAATAAAACATTTTCCTGGGGCTTAGTGTTGTGGACAATTATTGAGAGATATATTTGGACCATGAACTTGGTTTCTAGTATTCAGATTTTTCTCAAGAAAAAAACACTGCAGGAAATTAAGATTTTCATTTTCCTGTACTTTTATTTCTCAACTTTTAAAAGTAAGTAATGGATTTTGTTTATGTGGCAAAATTAGCTTTCATAAGACTCAAGATTGTGTAGATGTTTAGTAAATTTTGATTGAATGACATTAACTCTTATTTGTTCATTGAATTCTAGGAGAACGATGAGGTTCTAGTTGCTGGCTTTGGTCGAAAAGGACATGCTGTTGGTGACATTCCTGGAGTTCGTTTCAAGGTTGTCAAAGTGGCAAACGTTTCCTTGTTAGCCTTGTACAAAGGCAAAAAGGAAAGACCCAGATCATAAATTTTATTTTGCTGTTAAGATAATAAACAAACATGGTCCTGTGTTGTGGCTGTGGTGGTTGGCTTTGGTTTTTATTTCCTATAGTCATTCAGTGATTGGAGCAAAAGCCAAAAAAGTTTTTGATAGCAGGAGAAATAGTTAAAATATCTTCAACTATAAAAATATGAACAACCACAAGATGGCACAAAGACAAACTTCTTATTCCTCTTTGTGGTTAGCTCACAGTGGAAGAAATGATTAAATGTAATTAAAAACAGGAAATAGAAAAAGAAATCTAGTTTACACAAAGTAGTTTTCACCTTCTATTCATTTCTGGAATAATGAAACCATGTCCAATGAGTTGGCGAGACCAACAGAGGGAAATAAGATTTTATTCAATAATAACCTTTGGATTTTCACATAGGAGCAGATAATATTGGGGTGGTTACAATACTTAGAACTAGCGTAATGTCTCCATTTCTTAACAGTTTGCTTTTACTTACATAAAACTACATAGTCTTAAAATAGAGACTGATTCTTATTGTAGAATATTCTGACATGAATACTAATTAATTATTTTGGTTTCCTTAAATGTGACGTGAGATTTAGAGATAATGGAAAGGGGGCTATATTTGTCCATTGCCACCACTTCTACTTCCTTAGAACTTGGCACAGGGAATATCATCATCTTGGCCTGTTTGAAAAGGAGGTAGTTATTATTCTGGTCATGTTTGCAATGGAATACTTTTTAAAAGTATTTGCAAGTTTACTTACAGTGGGCCTGGTGGATCCAGGAATCCAGGGTGGCAACTTATTGCTAAGGTTATAGGTTAAAGAACTTGTTTTTGATTGTAAAATTAGGCAACAATGACACTGCTTAATGACCACAATGTCTTAACAACCATAATTCTGACTCAATTAGTAAGAAGTCAAAGATTGCCTGTACGTATCTGAGGGCTTATTTCATTTTAAAGAAAGACAATTCAACATAGTGAGAGCTCATGTCCTTTTCCCACTGATCAAATGCTATATTTGGCAGATAAATATGCTGTGCTACGCCTTTTTTCTAGCCAAAGAACAACCAGAAAATAGACAAAAGAATTGGAAGAGACCCTGGAGGTCTTCTGATTCAACCTCTGCTTAAGTAGGAAACTATACTATTTTGGACATGGCTGTCCAATGTCTTAAAAGGCCTCTAGTGAAACCAGGAGTAAATTAAGTAAAACCTATGAACAACCAAGGTAAGAAAATTTCCCTGACTCCTGGCTTGCTCCCTCCTTTGAATCTTCCATTGGAGGCTGTAATGGCTCAGCTACCTGTCTTGGGTTCTTAAATGGGCCTTCCATGGCTACAGGATAGATTCTGCAAACCAATCTGGTGGTCTAAGTTGATCTTAACTGCTGCAAAACCATGTTTTTCTTATGAAATTTGCCTACTAAGCACAATCTACCATCATATTTTCTTGATAAATCATTTCTGTGTTCTGTCGAAGACATTTTAATCGCATCTAAAGCCAAACACCAGTTTTAAGGCTTTTTAACCACCTTCAGAAAGCAGAATGGATGGATTCCACATGTATACAACAGAGTGTTCTATTTTAGTTTTCTGGAAACTATCAGTGTCTACTATCAATGGCTCAGATTACTACCTTTTTTCTGCCGTTCCTCTGAATTCAATTATCTTCTCTTTCTCGTTTTTTTCATGATAATTGCAA
This sequence comes from Thamnophis sirtalis, assembly GCF_051295495.1. Classification (NCBI taxonomy): domain Eukaryota; kingdom Metazoa; phylum Chordata; class Lepidosauria; order Squamata; family Natricidae; genus Thamnophis; species Thamnophis sirtalis. The sequence continues at coordinate 38,297,711 of NW_028261385.1, read as the reverse complement.
ATAGTTGAAACGATATTTCTTCACCCCTACATGAGATGTATGTGTTGGCTAATCTAAATCAATCAGTCATGACAAACTAAAATCAAAACATAAGTGGTAGGAAGAGCATACGTGGTTCTATGAAGGGTTTATGCTCATAATCCTTCAGTCAAGTGAAAATTGTCCCTGCTTGTAGCAATGTTGTGGTTAGGGATATGAAGGCATCCTACCACTAGATGCCACTCTTAGGGTGCTGAGAAATGTTAAGCATAAACTGTTGACTAAAATGTTAATATGCTGGTTGGGAGAAAATCTGAAAGTGATGCAAGATTTCAACAGTTCAACTTTGATCCACCAAAGGACTAAACATCTTCCTTTACTGCTGGGTGGTGTAATGTTTCCATCTCTGAAAAGAAAAGAAAAAATCTCAGCTGTACCTTGAAGAATATATAAGACTTTCCATTCAACCCATATTAGTAGCCCTTATTGTCATTGTACAAAATAAATACAACGTAATTGGTTATAAGTAGAAGGAGGAAACAATTGAATAGACACTTGTCCATACTCATTTAGAGAGTGGACTTTTCCTAGTATTGTTTAAGGAAGCAAATTAAATGATTTGAGGGAAACGTCATAAAAGTAAGAAAGTAAGCCAAAAGGTTAATTGTTGATTTTCTGGAGAAGGTTTAGCAGGTCAACAAATGTATTGTTTAACCAAAGTGTAACAATGATCCTAAAATTAAAGTACATATTTAATAAATACAATAATATACTAATACTGTAATAACATTAAAACTGAATCCTGAGGATTAGGGCTACCATATATAGATTGCCAACAATCTTGTATGTGAGCAAAGTGATACAGATAATCCCTTCTGTTGCCATCTAATGGTCATCCAGATTTTTGTAGTTCTCTTCCTTTGCTACAGCAAATCTAACTACTTTGGAATTACTTACTCATCTGAATTGCATTTATACAAATGTAACTTAACAAACAAAATAAATACTATTCTGTAGTATCAGAACAGGACAGAAAGTGCAATGCTCCTTTGACATCCAATTTTGAACTTTACAGAGTTGTAGATATTCTTGTCAGGAAAATGCAGAAAAATATAACTGCAATTCTATTACAGTAATTGTTACTGAGAAATTCTAATGTACTGTATTGAACTAGGGTTTACTTCCACTCAGGTAAGCAAACTCAATATTACACTACCATTGATCCTAGGGTTTTGTCTCTTTGGGATTTAATAAAAGAAAACTAGATACTGAAGTAATATCTGTGTAATTACAGAATAAATAAAAGGATGGTTTTATTCACAGTTTGCAGAAAAGGAAGGAAAGATTTATCTTCCCAATTTTCTTTTAACTAGCACCACCAATCTTGTCATAAAAATGTGCAGAGGTGTGCAGAGCTTTTATTTGACTAAACAGGCATCCATATCACCAAGGCCAGTCCCTTTATCTTAGATTCTAGAACATTGAACAACAGGATTGGAAATGCCTTGGGGGTCTTCTAGTCCAACCCGCTGCTCTAAAGTTAGGAGGTTTAGCCCCTGGTTTGTATCATACTCCTATAACACAGGACCAATTTAATCTCTTTTCCTCTCTTTGCTAAATATTTGTTAAACCAAAGCAGATTAACTCTACACTGAAAGCAAATTTCAATCGACCAATATATATTGCATCCATTAATGAGCACTTTTATTTACATTTCCTGCAAGTTCAAAGTTTTTATTTGATAGAAAATAAACACCTAAAGAGGCTAAGTGGAGACTTAGGGAGCCAAAATAAATTAATAAAATGATCTGGTTGTTTGACCTTCATCTAATGGTTTTGTACCTTCTTATAGATCTTTATTAATTTATAGGAAACTTTCATACTTACATATGTAATTCCAGAACAAAGAGATTCAAAAGGATAACGTTAAAGTTACAAAATGATGATTTCATCATTCAGTTCTAACACCTACCAAAATTCTTGATTGTAAACCAGGAGCATAAAAACAGAAATTGACCGTGAGATTTTGCCTGTCAACTTTCCAAGCTGCTAGGATCATTTCAATTAAAAAAAACACACACATAGCATCAAGCCATGGTTACTTCCTACAGAAATACCTACTGTAATTCAGTCCCAGTACTACTATGATTGGAGCTGCATGATTTGTAGTCAATTATGTACTTAGCTTTTATTTTTTTAAAAATCAGAAAACAAAGCTAACTAGGAAACAGGAAATACAGCAACATGTTGATTGCAAGCCATCTCAGGGGAACCACCGTGGGCCTGTACTTTGTTATCCTCCCTTTGGTAAGCTCATCTTAGGATCCAGCACAAATGCTATGGTGAATGGGATGCTCAGAAACACTTGTGAGTGTCCCTTTGGCTTATCAACTTAGACTGAGCCACCCAAAAGGAGGGACTGCCTATGGACAATACTGCAGCAGTGACACACAATTTTGGTATCTCTTGTAGTCTAGTAGTAGGATTAATTTTTTCAACTGGTTTATTTTGAGATGGTTAATGGGAGGGGAGGGGGAGAGAATATTTAAAAGCTACTCCATACCTGAAATATGCTTTATCTGGCCCATAGTTTTCTTTCATATTTAAATTTGGCAGTAAGAAGAGCAAGGAACTTTTGTCATCTACAGCGGATATCTATAATCATTTCACTATAATTCCAGTCAACCTGCAATTCATTCACAACCAGTGTAACTTCACAGGATTTGGTCATGGAAATTTGATGTCATTTTGGATACTTCTTCCTAGAAGCAAAATGTTTGCGTTCACCGGCATTGTGTTGGTGATGCTCTTTTCATTCTAATCAGTAGAAGGAGCATTGTCTCAAAGTATTCCAAGACCATCTCCTTACAGCAATGTTAATTATGTAACATTTTCATCAGTACATCTGAGAGTATTTACAGATAATTAAAAATTACCCCTTGTCTCCTTTTGTATCTTACTTCCTTTAGACCAGCTCTGAATACAAATATTGCTTCTAAATAAGAACAGCAGTGAACAGATTTCCTACCGCCCAGCTAATTTACTATACCCACAAAAGAGCATCTCATTTTGTTTCCCTTTAATATTTTAACTTGCTCCCTTACCTTCCCATTTATTCAACTACATACAGAAGTTGGATTTTTCGAAATTACGAAAGACTCTAGATAATTTTTTTCAGATTACTTCTTTACCAACTTCAGTAAGCTGTGTTTTTATAGTTTTATAATCCTATATGGTATCAATAGTTATAATAACCATGTGAAAAATCATAAAATAATTTTATTGGCAAGTTTTCAAGTACAGGAATGCATTAAATTTCACATTATTTTGTTATATAGCAGAAGCCAGACTTGCCCTTCTCTGTGGACTGCATGTAAAGCAGGAATTCCTGAGCATTTTGCTGTCACATTTCCTTTTAGCATAGTGCTTTTCAAATTTGGCAACTTTTAGACATGTGAACTTCAATCCCTAGGACTGTGATGGCGAACCTATGGCACGTGTGCCACAGGTGGCATGTGGAACCATTTGCCAGGGCACGCAAGGGGATGCCCTGTCAGCTGACCAGCGCACATGCGTGCTCTGGCCAGCTGACTTTGGCGTTCTTTTGATGCTATTTTTCATCCTCTGGAGGCTTCACTGAAGCCTCCAAAGCATGAAAAACCAGCCCTAAGGGCAAACTGGAAGTTCGGGAACAGACTTCCAGTTTGCTGTAGGACCATTTTTTGCCCTCTGGACAAACCGGAAGTCACCATTCCCAAACTTCCGGGTTCCCGGTAGGGCCGTTTTTTGCCCTGAGGCCTCCAGAGGGCGTCCGGGGAGGGGGGCACATGGTGGGTGTTTTCGCCTTCCCCAGGTTCCTAGAAAGTCTCTGGAGCCTGGGGAAGGCGAAAAAACTGCAACAAAAGCGGTGGGTGTCACTGATTGCATGTTGGGCCAAGCTACTCATATGGATCAGCCATACACTGGCTAACCCGGCTATAAAATTGGTGCACACTTGAAAATCTGTAAATCTGTGGATTGTGGAAAATTTTGCATGTATCTTTTTTATATAGCTTTTTACTGGAAGTTTTATAAAGAGCATAAAAACTAACAAACTAATAACAAAGAAAAGCAAAGAAGAAAAGAAAAGACAAATGTGCAGAGAGAAAAAAATAGTTTCCATTTTCCTTTGCTGCAAATGTAAGTACAAATACAAAGTTACTCTTACTCTATAACTACAAAAGTCATTCTTTTTTATTATCTGTTTTTTTCTGATCATCAAAACCACAAATCATAAATGTATTTTTTCATTTTATGTAAAAAGTCTGTAAGACATTTCCAGTCAACCATAAATGTAAATAATGTTTTTCCTCTAATCAAAGAAGTCAGTTGAGCCATCTCTGCAAGTTCTGTCATCTTCACCAACCATTCCTCCTTTGTGCGTCTTGTCAATTTTTTCCATTTCGAGCAAATTGTAGTCTCATGGCAACTGTCATATATAAAAACAATGTTCCGTGACTTATTCCTAGTTTCTCGTCTATTAGTTCCAAAAGAAATAATACTTTTTGTTTCAATAATACTTTAATCTTATGTTTAGAATTAAGTTCTGAAATGGAGTTATAAACATCTTTAGCTGAATACACTTTCAGACCCATATTTATCCAATTAGTTTCCAATTATGATCACCATTGTAAGCACATTTTACCAGAGCCTGTTTCAACTCCATTTCATTTCTTTGAAAAAAGTGTACGTAAATTTTCTATGAAACCTGAATAAGCAAGGATGTTGAAGGTAGATCTAAATACTATATGTACTGTACTCACGTCCCTGTTCCCTTTTTAACTTCTTCTTCTTGTGCCATATCCGTCATTGGCGATCATGTTGGCAATTCTATTTTTGTCAACAGCCGCATGAAAAAGTGTGGCTGAGTTTTGTCCAACCCCTTTTTAACAGCTATAGTCAAACCTTGATTTTTTTTAAAAAAAACTTGTCATTTCAGTCTGTAATACAGCTGATTTTCTTTGGACATTAACAGACAAATCTTTTGTATCCAAAGTATTCCAGTATATCAATATTAAAGCATTTGTGACAATTTATATCATTTGTGTAACAGTATAATTACTCAAAATATATAATTTGTTATGAATGATGTAAAATCTGCAAATAATTTTTTTTTGTGTTTGAATATGAATATTGCGTCTCCCCTATATATTTGCTTCAGGCCGAATATCCCAAAATCTTTCAACCTATTCTCACAGACTATGTTGTCAAGTCATCTTTGTTGCTGTCCACTGAATTCTCTCCAACGTGTAAAAATTGGGGGGGCAGAGACGGGTCTGAGTGCTAAGAATCGTACACCATAGTCTATGTGGTGTCACCCTTGTTATGTAAAAACTAATGATTTCATATATCATTGGTACCATTTGTTTCTAATGCAAGTCAGAAGTGTATGAGCTCTTCTAGCAGTTGTCTCACACTCCTGATTTGTTTTCATCTTGTTGTCAATGACTACATTCAAGTTGGTTTCTCGTTCCTCTTAAACCAGATTAAATTGCAAGTTTATGTTATTCTAGGTGTTAACCAGACTAACCAGTTTTATGTAAGCTGTCAATTTGATAAAAAGCCTGGCCAATAATAAAAATGTTGAATGAGACTGATTTCCCATGGAATCCCATTAGTTTCCACTTTCCCACTTGATCTAGAACATTAATGCTGATTGTCTGCAAGTCGCTAGACAGGAGTGGACCGTCTATCCTGAATGGCCTCCAACACATATTTTAAGTCAATGTGAATGTCCTATAGAACCTTGTCAAAAGCTTTACTGAAATCACAGATTATATTGATAGCATTTCTCTTGTTCATTTAAAATAGTTAACCTTGGCAAAGGAGCCAACATTAGTCTCACATGCTTTATTCTGCTGAAGCCATGTTGGTGTTATCAATCATGACATTACCTTAAAGATGCCTACCAATGATCAGCTTTATTACTCGTCCTAACATCTTTACAAGGATTCATGTATCATCATTGATTATCTCCATATTATTATTTATTATAACTTGTTTATTGTCAACTTTGATACCACTCAAGGATGACTATAACACAAAAACTTCCAATCATAAACATTAAATATTACATAAACATCACAAATATATCCTCTCTCATACACAGCAGATTCGGCTGGTAGAATAAAATTTGGAGTAGACAATCCTTCCAGCACTTTGGACTTAGAGACTTATTGGCAACTAAAACAGCAAAGCACTGTATATTATGTTGCTAAAATGACTCATGCTCACTTGTAGGACAGCTTCTGCATTTTAAATTACCATAACTGTAATTTCAGAGTCATCTTCAAAGTCATTCCAAGTACAATGCATTACTGTAGTTTAATCATACAATGAGAGTGTGAGTTACCAATACCGACAGCTCCTAGTTCAGAAGGGGCTACCATGCCTATCCATCCAAAGCAGACTAACCATGGCCTCCCACTGTTGTATGAACAATAGCCATGAATTTAAGAAAACTCTTAGGCTATTGTTTTTTGCTTATCTGTCTTGTGTTAATCCCTGTTTATTTCAGTATTGGCTGATGAAGAGGATGTGTTCTGGTCTTTTTGTTTCTTTCGTAGCCTTTTCATTGTCTCTTGAATGATTAATTGCTATATGTCTATTGATGACTGATGTATCTGAGTGCCAAGCTTCCAGGAATTCCTTAGTATTTTTGGATTTAGCTTGGTCTAGGATGCTCACAGTCTCCCAGTTGAAATTATAGTTGAATCTATCCATGTGTTGTGAGGTTAAGGAATGTTTATATCTTCTGCCTGCTAACTGATGTTCATGGATGTGCTGTGTTAGTCTTCTGCCTGTCTGTCCTTTACAGTAGTTGTTACAGTCCTTATATTGTATGTTTTAAATGATTCCAGTTTTTTCTTCTTGGATTACTAATATATTTTGGTTTCTTTTGGAAAGCAATTCCTTAAAACAGAAATTTAATGTTTTTTTCTTTTTATTGTTTTAAATATTGTAATAGATTTTCTAAACTGTAAGCCATCCAGAGTAATTGACTGCGATGCATAGCCATAAAAATTGAACAAAGAAATTACTTACTATTTTCCCACCAGCAATTTCATATATTCATATTTGTCCATTCATTTTGCCCAGATACCAGATTTATCTGTTTCTGCTAGTTCTTCATTTGTATATAGTTTGCAATAATTCGTTATACTTTCTCTTTCAAGCTATTTTGATCTTTTGATACAGTGATTAAAAAATAACATTTTTCTCTGTATCATATAGTCAAATATTATCTTCAGGCTGTCACCCAACAACATTGCATCATCACTTACCTTCAAAAGCAAACATATGTTCAGGTCCTCTTATTTCTAATGTTTCATAGACATGTATCCATAATTACATTAAACAATTAAAGGGGTTTTACACATCTTTTTTTTTAGATGTTCAACCATTTCCTAACCATTCTCATGCCTACTGTATTTATTAGTTCAGATGTTTATCCTTGTTTACATATTGAGAAACATTTTACCACCTCATCTTTAAATAAAAGATCTAATGCTCTTGCCTCCCCATCCCCCAAGTGCTTACTGAATAGTATTTTTTTCATCCTTTGCTTTCTTTCTCTTTTCTATGCTGTATTATCTGGCCTTGGGAGATACAGACACCTTGTTTGACCTAAGCTCTGAAAACTAATGTTTAGAGTAGTCTCTCTTCTGATTGCCCAACAGCAAAATGTAATGATTTCAGTGGACTTTATGATCAGGTATCATCTGCATGGGCTTCAAATGAATTAGCACCTTAATTTTTAAGGATTCTAGCTTGCATGGATCAATGCTTACGGACCCATATATACTAATAGTGTATGAATCCCTTGAGTCAGACATGCATGCTCAGTATACAAGTGTCTGCAGCAGCTGGCATGATTAAAACATTAGCAGGAAGGATTATGCAAAACCCTTGCAGTACATGTTGAACATTCCATATAACCAGGGCCTTAATGGGACTCTGCAGTTCTACAATTTTATTCAGAATCATGAAGTTGGAAAGACACATGGAGCTTCAAATCTTATCTACTGCTAAATGTAAAATTTGAATTAAAGCATTCTTAACAAATGGCTTTCTAGCATTAGCTTCACCATAACCCGCAAGGAAGAGATCACCATCTCTCTGTGTAATTAGTTTTACTGGCCCATAACTCTTAATGTTACATTTTTAACAATAAATTTCCCAATATTCTAGTTTTAGGTATGTTTGCTGCCTTAAGTTATATATTAAAAAAGTGGAATACAATAATGATTCAACCAGAATCCATCTTCTTGTAATTTTAATCTTTACCAGAGAATATTTGAAGCTCAGGGATGAATTGTGGGATCCTTGGTGTTCTCTGAGCTTTGGTGTTTTCTTGCATGCATTTCATTATCCAATTTGGTAACACCTTTAGTGCCTGCTAGCACAGGGGTGTCAAACTTATGGCCTGTGGCCCAGATGTGTCACATGCTGGCAACGCCCACCTCCGATTTAGCGAAGGGGGGAAAGTTGCAATACGTCACATGATGATGTCCAGGGATGGGTTCCTACTGCCTGAACAACCATTTCGCTTTGTGTGCAAGCAGAGTTTAGCAAAAATTAAACTTTTGCATTGCAAACAAGGAAAGAAGCAAGGAAAACAGCCGAAGAGCATCAATTCAATCTGCCGCCACTGATCAGGTGGGCTTTGAAAGCAGAAATAAAGGTCAGTGTAACCAGGAGGCGGGTGGGCATTTTCATGCAAACAGAGAACTGGTTCACTCTCAGCTTGTAGTCAGAGCTAACAGTTCAGCTGGACCGGGCGAAACAGGTAGGAACCCACCACTGATGATATATCATTGCAAGTTTGACACTCTTATGCTAGCAAAAAATGTCTGCGAAACAACCAAGCTCAGAGAACACCAAGGACCTCACACTTCAAATTGTGTTTATTAGAAACAATGGATAGTCAGCCTCCTGTATAACATTTTTACAACAAAGCATTTATCTGCCATGATCTCTGAGTCAGTCTCCAAAATAAGGATGGATCAAGTCTCACCAAGTGTTGCACCCACTAATTCAGCAGCCACTGAATCAAACAGACGTCCTCTCAGCTAGTACTGATTCCTCTTGAGCCAACACAGGTGCCAAGAAGAAAGGCATATACCCAAGGAAAGCCAAGGAAAGTCTGCACTTCATCAAAATAAGTACTTTGTGAGCAAGACACTGACTCTGCAAACAAGCTTGGTACCTCCTTATTAGCAACAGCTGAGCAAGGAAATGCTCGCCTGTGCACACTTGGTGGGGAGAAGATTTAAACTGTGCACAGATTGGCTTTTCTTGCTGAAAAAATCTTCAGGATATGGCTTTGGGTACCCTTACTCTTGATTCTGGTTAAGGTTTTGACCATGGCACATTCCTGACCAGGTTTTTGGCTCTTCTGTTGGTACTTTGCAAGATATTGTTTCTGATTATGGACTGACTTGGATTATCTTCTTGGCCTCTAGAAAGCTGCCATGCATTCACATGCTTCCCAATACTTACTTCTCAACATTCGTTGCTCCTATCTGTATGGTGGAATCTCTTACTAATGTCTTCACGAGCCTTGTTGCAAATGATGTGCTCCAATCACTTATATCTCAGTTCTCCTCAGACTTCCCATTGCTTCCTCCTCTTGGTCGCATTTTGATCAAGCTCCCTCCAAAATGTGTTCTCCCATCTAGTACCTCTTCAATCACTCCAAATACCTGCATGTGCTTGCATTTTGCCTGCTAGTTGTATAACTGCTTTGTCTCTTTGCTGAAACCAGGAAATGAAACTATCATGCCCCTGCCCCCATTTTTCTACTGATGACTAAACAATGTCAATTCCTTCTTCCTAGAATTTAGATTTTGGTTCCCTATTTATCCTCACTGACCTTTTCTAAAGTGATTATGTTTGTATTAGATAAATAGTGTGTTAATTCTGCAGAACAGATGCAATACTCAGATACCCTGACAACTTTTGAGCTCTGATTGGTTCAAGATTACTAAAAAATCTATGTAGAAACAAGGCCGGGGGAAATGGGTTGAAAATGATGACACTTCTTGTGACTGAAGGCAACAGCTAGTAAGGTTCTCTCTATCCCTATAGTGATAACCATGCATTTCTGGAAACAAATGCAACTGCTTTAATGAGTTCAACATTTGTGCCTTTCATTGATTCTGAAGCTCTTCTGTGTACTGAATCAAGTCCAAAGTACTGCATATAACCACTGAAGACGTTGGGTATCTCAGATTTTCAGCGGTTTGCTTGATGAACATTTTCTACTTTTTGGAATCAGTCATGTAGATCCCATAGCCACCAGTGCAGTCTTCTTTATATTGCAACTCTTTACCTTGAGATTAAACTTTGCTCTCTGGTTCTGTGTGGGTTTTTTTTTCTCCTTCCCTCTTGTTATGCTCCATGGCCCATCAGTTGAACAATGCTTTGGTTATACCCACTGGCCGATAATGCACAATTACTTTGCAGTATTCTCCCAAAACTCCTTACTCGAAGATCAATATATTAGTTTCACATACTACCCAGCTTAGTTTTGTCTAGTAGCCCTGTGATCAAAATATACAAACCAAAATAAAAAAAAAAATTTTTTTTGCTGCAAATTGCCAAAGGTCTTGCTTTCCTTAGCAACTGTAACCATAATCTTTGTTAGCAGTAAAGCCCTTTATATTGTAGTCTCTCGGTCTAATTAGATACACTTTTGCCTAACATTTTATCCAGTGATAATTCTTGTGCAAAATGTAAAGCCAATCATAATTCTAAACATCTCCCATTTTGCATTTTTATGCCACCCAAGAGAATAATACATGTTTTCAAACTTTCACCTTTTCTTTTAATGCCAGCTCTTAATTCTTTATTTCTGTTATTATCTACTACAGTTACAGATAACAGCAAATGTTAATGTATATCAGCGTTTCAAACCAGAAAGAGGCTCTTAATGGTTGAACCACAAGTAGAAAGCTATTTGGCTGAAGGTATGCAGAAAGCATAATCTAGCATGACCACAAACTAATATCCAGATTTTTGAGTTGGAGTGGTCAGGAATCTAACTGAAATTTAATTCATATCAGCTGGTTTTGTCAAACCTTGGTTTCAAATAAATGCATTTGTTAAGACCATTTTGGGGAAAAATATTATAGTTGAGAAAGGGATGCAGTGGTTCAGTGGCTAAGACGCTGAGCTTGTCAATCAGAAAGGTTGGCAGTTCAAATCTCTAGCACTGCGTAACAGAGTGAGCTCCCATTATTTGTCCCAGCTTCTGCCAACCTAGCAGTTCGAAAGCATGTAAAAATGCAAGTAGAAAAATAGGAACCACTTTTGGGTGGAAGGTAACAGCGTTCCATGCGTTTCAACATTTCGTCATACCGGCCACATGACCATAGAGACGTCTTTGGACAGTGCTAGCTCTTCAGCTTTGAAACGGAGATGAATACCGCCCCCTAGAGTTGGGAACCACTAGGGAGGGGAACCTTTACCTTTTATTATAGTTAAGAGCTTTAATGTTATGTTGAACTATGGTATATTTCTAAAATACGGACTCTGTCATCTAATTAAGAGCTTTGGGATGTGGTAAGCCTACGGTATGGGAAAGATGATGATTTTGTATCATCAGAAAGAAACCTACCTTCCTGATTTTAAGAAATGGATCCAGGATTTGAATCTATTAAAATTATCTTTGAAAAGTAAAGTAACATTTTCTATGCTCTACATTTAACAATAAGATTACAGACTAAATTAATTTATATTACTATTGATAGTTATTATAAAGGTATTTTTTGATTCCCTCCGTTAATTGCTTTTATTTTTTGTCATGTTTATTTTAAGCACCATAATAATTTACTTAGGTTCATTTTGTTCACTGTATTAGCATCGTTTATCTGTTTCTCCCCTGCTGGTGCTGTAGTTTTATTGTATTTCACTATTAATTTTTGAAAGTTAAAAAATAGACATCAAATTCACTTTTGATAATTAGTTCCTGGGGCCTAAGGCTACTAATATTTTATTAGTAATACTGTGAATATGTTTCAGCTGGCATTTAATATGCATTTTCTCTTCAGCCATCAAGATAGTATGGAACACATACACACGTTTAGATGTTATTATCATCTTGTTTTGTTTTTTCCCTTTTCTGAGCAAATTTGTCCCCTTTGCTTCCTCTCTGAGACGGAGATGGGCAGTTTCAAAATTTGTTAAAAAATATAAAATATAAAATTAGGGTGGCTTGACAATCCAATATATATAGCACAGTGTAAGATGTCTTTGATAACTGATTATATTTTTTTGACCTAGGAATGAATTAATATTTCTTCCTGTGCTCACTGAACCATTGTACAGAAAAAGTTAACCCACTGTTATAGGAAGATAGTTAATTATGTTTACTGATAGCTTAATTGTTGACAATTAACTTTTGCATTGTAAGCTGCCTTTTATATAATTGCTGCACAATATGTCTAGCAGAATGAGACCAAACACGTCTCTAGTCTATCATTTTGTGTCCCATAATGGGCAAACATAGGAATTCAGAAAGCTCATAAACAAGGGCCAGCAATAACAATCTTTCACACCAACTGGGGTTTAAGCCCATATGGATCATAATTTCAGAGACGGCAAATAGCCATTGAAATGATTAGCCACTGATTTGTCTGACCCAACATTAATTTGTTCATTCTCCTTTTGTTCAAAAATATAAGTGCTTCCTTTTTCAGTCCCCTGCATTTACTTTTAATGAGAGTAGGAATATATTTTATATTCCTGTTTTTTTTTAATCTCAAATCTGCTTTTCCTCCAAGCTAAAAATCCTAGAGGTTTTAATATTTCATCTTAGTAGAGTTTTCTATACTTCAGTTTTCACTGAATTTTATTTTTTAGTGACCAGAACACTATACATATATCAAGAGTGATCTCATATGTTTGAGTAAAGGCATTACTATATTAGAATTATCTTATTACAACTTATTACAACTGCCTTACATTCATTAAATGCACATTTCATTTTATTGTTTTATCTTGAAGATTGTCCAGGTTTTTTTTAAAAAAAACTTTAAGGGTAAAGAATCTGAAAGATTAAAGTGAATTTTGTTAATATAAATGGTGATAGTTTAAGATTATTAAGTGCAAATAGAAATACATATTTCTGCATCAAGGAAGATAAAATTGAAATGGTTATATTGATTGTTTTATTTAAAGGAAAGAATGTATTTAATTATGTTTTTTATTTGGATATCTTCTAGATTTGTGCTTGGGATGAAAAAAAATGAAACTTTGATTTTGGTTTTGCCCTTTAGATAAGTTTGTTGTTATAGAAATGGCTAATTATATACTAATATGTAAAAGTAAAAAGTTGCGGCTACAAGATGTTATCTTGTTCTAAAAGGAGTCTGAAGTCAACACTTTTTTCTTTCTTCCCTTGTAACTCATATTTTCTTTTCCCCCTCTCTTTTTCCTTCCCTTAATTTCCTATTTTTAATTTTCTTTGTATTTTGTACATACTGTAGATAAAACAATAAAAGTAATGAGATAAAAATAATCATAAATATTACCATATATGTATATTTTGTATTTCTATATTGAAAAAATAGTGGAATAGATCAACAAATTGGTTAGATACTATATAAGCTATATGTCATATTGTATATATGGACCTCTATTATTAGAATCTGTATTTTCTTGAATGATGGCTATTAATTAAAAAAAATATTTCTACTAAGATGCCCTCGTACATCTTTAACAGAAACTGGCAAAATTAAGTAGCGTATTTCTAGAAGATGATTCTTAGTCTTGTATTAGTATTAAAATAGAAATGTCCTGGATACTTTCCTTGCATTTACTGAAATATGCAATCTTTTTCCTCAGCACTCTGTCTTGAAATTCTAGCACCATAGACTGAAATATTAACTCTGATAAGCAACCAGGAATGGAATTTTTACAATCTGGTGGCAATTCACTGATAGACCCAACTTTAAGTACTAAGCTTGCCAGCTATCATGATATAAATTATGCCATTAAAATAGTTAAACAGGCTCAAGTACATTAAATAATTATAGGTTAAATAATTACATAATTAAATATTACAATTATTTTATACAATAAAATGTAATTAAGATACCAGGTGATATTCAGAAAACATGTCTCCTGAATATATAAGAATCCAAATAAGAGTAGTATCACCAACGTGAGAGATTTTATTTCATTTTTCTTATACTGTATATATTTAGATCAAGGGAATGAAAATAGGGCTTTTAAGACAAAAGTTGGTATCACAACTATTACTTGCCTTTTATGTGCTTTAATGTGGTAGTGCACATATGCATGTACAGACCGACAATAAAATACTCGGTTTAAAAATGTGCAAAGTTATAGCATCAAACAAAAGTATTGTATTGTACTGAAGCTATTTTAAAGGATGCAAAATAATATTTACTAATTAGGACATGTTCTAAAATATTTTAAATAGTAAGCTTTACATGTATTTGTTTTCTATAACAAAATATAAAATTTTAAAAAATGAAGAAAAATGAAAAGGTTGGCACGATTATATGGATATTTATATGGATATTATATTACAGTGTAATATTTCTCATACTGATATTATAGTATCTTTATTTATATGAAATCTATTTAATCTCTATGGAGATTTGCTTACTGCAGATGAGGAAAAGATATAAAGCTAAGAACAAGCCACAAGTCTTAACTGTACCCTATAAATTACCTCAATACACCCTAATATTATGAAAGAAGCTAAAGGAATGAATTGTCTTTTTAATTATCAAAATACACTCGGCTTTTGAAAATTAACTTGCAATCAGAATAGTACAATATTTGAATATCTACACTATAGTAAGAAATAGGCAGATTTTGTTGACAACTGATACTATTCTAATGAAAATGAAAACCAAGTGGAAGACACATACTATGCTAGGGTGCATCTCAGAGAAATAATTGCCATTAATCAGGCAGTGACTAATTAAATAAGATAATTGAAATAAAAACCTGGCCATTTTCTGCTAATTGGTTTCATACATCGACTGCTAATTAACCTCTTGAAAGAGTAAGCCACAACCATACATAAGCATGTGTGTGCCTGTCTAGATTGTTGTAGGCATGAAACAGACTTGTAAATAAAACCGTGGAACTCGTAACGTAAACTTTTTAGCGCAGTTTATCTTTATGCAACTCTATTGAAAAGAAAACCAGCTGGGGGGGAAAATCAGAAAACAAAGATTCATGCTATTTAGAGGACTTAAATTTCATTTGGTTTGGATTGGGCTGTTACATATACTACTTTTTTCTAAGTCCAACATTTTTCTTTAAAGAAATAGCATACAGAAAGACAAGTAGGTGTGAAAGCAACTGCCATTTTATTTATGAGAATGACATCCAGACACAGTAACAGATTCTTTTCAAAGCCCATTTTGACCCCTTAGGCACTTTCCACCAGGTCTGGCTTATTTCTGGTATGGACCCAGGCTAAGACATTTGATTGATAGACCATAAATTATAAGTTGGTGAAAGCTGCATCCCTTACTGCATTTTTATATCTAAGTTCTTCATTTCTACAGGAATAGGAAAGACACTTGAAAAAATAAAATTGCCACCGTGTTATAAAATTGGTCATAAGTCATATAAATATTAGCCTTTTTGAATATACTATGAAGCTTATAAATAGAAGCTGTAGCCAATAATAGTTTTCCTTATATATGCACTGGCTTATTAACATTCTGTATGATTACATTTCATACTAAATCTTCAAAAGAAGAATGTTAAGTTATATTATCAGCTTTGCTCATGAGTCCTGCAGCAAGGCAACCGTTCACACAAATTATTCCTTTTCATTAATTTGCATAAGCTCCAACAGCAGTCAAGATAGAAAAATGGTTATAACTGTTCCTGGTTTCAGATGGTTTTTGGCAATTGCTTATATTCTTTCTATGATTTGAATAACTTGTCCAGGTGTTGCTTCAATATAGTTCTCTTACTTGTTTTGGGGGAGGAATATCTTTTTCCCACTTATAACAGTCAAATAAATTATAATATAAATCAATATTTGTATCCTGATGGCATCATGTATCCTGATTGAAATAAAATCTTATTTGTAAACTGAATGTTCATTAGACTGTATCAATGCAACATGGTCTCCACTGTTGTATTATTCTTAGTTCCAAGCATAAGTTAAATTACAAGCTTGTGACACTTTATATTTCACCCAAATCCATATTTTTGTCCATAATCTGAAATAACAATGAAAAAGAAATCAGAAAATATGATTTGAATGAGATCAAAATATAAACATGAAGAAAATGATTAATCTAAACTGCTTTTGATAAATTTTGCTTTTATTTTTCTTAGATTATTAGAATAATTACCCTTAACATTTGAAAACAGTTTCTCATTGCATAAATATTTAAGACAAATAACTATCATTGAAAACATACTTTGAAAAAAAACAAGCAATTTTAGATTCACTAGATGCAGTTATCACTTCAACATGTATTTGTTTTTCCTAGAAAAAAATATAGTATGTGAAGGATCCTTCCATATTCATTTTATTACAGTTCACATCCTAGATTTTATTCTTCTTAAGTGAGACTAATCTTATTAGTCATAATCATAAGTATTGTGTCATAAATAACAATCATATATAACATGGAAAAGAATTTTTCTCTATAGAGAAACAGGGAAAATATCTCATTCCAGTTTCTCAACCATAGTGAAAAATTATCGTTTATTTAATCTGCACTAGCCAGAGAATTGGAATGTTCACACAAAAACCATCAGTGTATAATATTCTAAAGAACAGTGTAAAATCAATGGAAAGATACAAAATATAATATATAAGCCATATAATAAAAATAAAAGCAACAAACTCAGGAGAACACCTTTTAGAAAATCCATACTCCCATTTTAGATATAGATGATCTTGTATGCCTCCCCCTCTGTTTAGACAGGCCTGTTCAATTTTGACATAGATGGACTCTTTGACCCCTCACTGACCCCAGTTTAGAGCCCATTTATGTCAAAATTGAACAACCTTCTCTCAACAGAGGGAAGGGATATGACATCATCTATCTCCAACACAGTCTACAACACAGTCCTTTCAACAATTCCAAGAAAGTTCCACAACTATTTGCGCTATTCAGGTGACCCTGACAACACAGATAAACTTCCAGGGGGCCTCAACAGCTCTCTAAAAGAATGCAAATGACCAGATGTCTGCAAGAGGCATAAATCCTTTCATTCCCTACCATCCGGAGCTGAAGAATGAGAGTCACAGCTAAAGAAGCTTCTTGGATAAGAAGTGAAACATCTTCAAAGAAAAACAAGAAAGTCCAGTTGCCTCTTGAAAAAGCACCTTTGGGACATTTCTGGCTTTTTGAAAGAGTTTGAATAGCTGGCTTTTGGCCGGGGGACCCAATGAGGACTGTTTGTGTCATACTGGAGGTGGCTGATAGACTGAGATAAGACTCCACCTCCATCCCATGTACATCTTGCTCTGTTCCTTCCCATCTTTGATGATATTTAATCATTTTTAATTTTAATATGTATTTTAATATTTTATCTTATTGTTTTTACTTAGTTGTAAGCTGCCTAGAGTTGCCCCTTGTGGAGATGAATGGCATAAAAAATAAATAATGACATCCCTATACTTTACCTCTTTAATCAGCAGCTGTAGTCTCTTCCAAATTAGCTTTTGCATAACTCAAAGGCAGATGGAGACCCACAACTGGGCCAACAACACTCAACCATGAAATAATGTAGTTTGTATGCCTACAAAGAAAAAAGAAAATGCACATTTCTATTTAGAGGAACAGTAATGAAATATTCCAAGTACCTTTGAAAGTTGGGCACTATTTTTATTAAAGTGTTATGACATGCAGCTTATAAAAAAGAGCATTTTGTAAAACAATTTTCATTATTGGCAATTCTAACTTTCCGGTACAGCATATTTTGAGATAGATACAGTTGTTAGACATCTCTGCAGAGTATTAATTAATTGCAAGAGATACCACCATAAACTCTTTTAGTTGGTGATTGTGAAATCATTTTACTACAATTGTTTATACTTTAAATTAAGTATAAGAAGACAATTCAACTCGCGAGGGGGGTGTTTCTAAAAAAAAATCTGTTTTAAATAAGAAAAGCTACAAATATTGTAAATGAAATTCAACAGATCTGAATCATACAGGGAACCTGTAATGTAATAAAAGCACAAAGTCACATATTACTGAAAGCTCTTTTGGAAAGGAATGTTGGAAACATTGTTTAAAGACCATAGAACTGGACTTTGATGAATTTTAAAAAGCATCAAGTTATTTGTAAAGTAACCCAAGTAAGTGGACAACCCGACACTGATCTGAGAGTATAGCTTATTTTCTTCTCACATTTCTCTATTTTAGGCATTCAATTGAATTTTTTAGTATTTGAGAAACATGAGAAAGCTTAAATTCTCATCCCTGAACAGCAGTAGGACTGAACTGCTACCTGCAAAAATAACAAAGAGAGGAATTGTAGTTGGTGGCTCCCTACTATCAGAGCCAGATTATAGTCAAACACATCTCTTGAACCCTAAGAAAACAGACTTTAATCAATACAAAGCAATACTAGGTGGCAGACAAAGAAAATGGGAAGATGCTCAAAACACAATTGTAACTAAATTTAACAAAGAAAAAGAAAAACATCAGAAGCCAATTTAGCTTCATAAAAATGTTAGTGGCAATCTGGAAAAAAGACATATATAGCAGGTAAGGACATTAAGTGAGGCCACTAAGGAAAAATGTGTACTAGTATTCTAGATTTGTAGAAATAATGCCAAGGAAAGAAAGGTCAGAATGTGTTAAACCAGCAAAGAACAGAAAGCAAAAATCGAGCTGCTCAAACTAAAGAACAATAACAACAACAACAAAGAAACAGTATCTAGTTAGTCCTTGACTTACAATCATTCTTCAGCAACTGTTTGAAGTTATGACGGTGGAACTAAATGAACTATGTAACTATAAGAATTATAACAATAAGTTTAGGAATTAGCACCTTATTTTGTAACCTCCCCCCCCCCAGCTATAGGAAACATGGATGGTCTTAGGCAATAGTTCATCATCAAAAATACACTATTGATTTTTTTCATGAAATATTTAAGGTTGGGTTTGAGAATGTACACTGGTATTACTCACTTTTTTTGTTTATGTAAATTGGATAATACTGAAGACATGAATTCATTTGTCCTGCAGGGATGAAGTACAAAGAAAGGCTGACCAAGTAATGGATGTTCCTGAAAAAAGATAATCTGGTTAACAGTGTAAATGCATTTTTAGTATACAAGGGTCCTCATCCCTGAGCCCGGACCCACTAGTAGGCTGCAACCCAATCAGAACTGGGCTGCGCGAGTGGTGGGCAAGAGCGTGTGCGCAGCTCTACTTGCATGAACAGCAGGGGCTTGTGTGAGTGGCAGGCACATGTGCAAGATGTGGGTACTTGCACTCACATGCGAAGCTCCACCACTCACACGGAACCATCCTCTCTTCCTCCATCTGCCAGGCTGCCAAGCCGGAAAGATTGCGGACCGTTAATCTAACAAGCCTGATGCATGAATCTATAAATAAATGAAAATAGCATAAACTATCTTCATTTATTTAACTACAGAAGTATCAATATGATTAAATAACAAAATTTAAATAACTATAACTGTATACAAATTGTAGTTATAATGATAACATTCATAAAATACTGCATTTAACTTAAAATGTACCATAAAAATATTATTCTTAAAATATTAGACATATGAAAAAATTATTTAGCATTTGAACATTAAGGATGTTTAACAAGATTATAAGCTCATGGTAAATTCCAAATACACAACATTCTAAATCATTTTAAAAAAATATCACACAAGAAAATAGTGCCAGGACAGGGGTTGGGCAGGATAAAATGCATAAAATGTTAAAATAAGAATAATTACGAATTTCCAAGCTACGTTTTTTTCCTTCTCTTTGTATTAGCAAAAGGATTTGCAGAGATGAATAAATTTAACTCTGAATATAAATGATTTACTGTTCTTTTTCAGTCCAGACCTACTGCTAAGTGCTAAACCAATATTGGTGTTATCGAAATTGTATTAGTCATTATTGGGCTTGGCAATCAGAATTTACATTTGGCTCATAAACATTTTGATTATATTCTTGTCGTTTCGTAGCACTAACAAAATAAACTTTGCTACTTTGTCACAATCTTTTTCGCATACTTTTTTCAAACTGGACCCCCAAAAAACATAACAGCGAGAAATATAATTTAACTGAGAAATGAGAATAAAAAATATAACTATAATCATATATTTAAGAAGAATTTAATGTATTTAAGATAATCTTAGCTATATATATATGATTATTATTTTTACATTTACCAGCTTACATTAGCATCAGACTATTGCATGTTCTTTTTCTATAAATCAAATGCTCTTTTATTTTTGGAGATATAAACACACTCATTTTCATATCTGTCTTATGCTATCCGGAAATGGTCATATATGATTTTCTAGATGTTCATGAATTTCAATTCTCAACTTGACTAGAAATTAAAATTTTCTTATCCTATAGCTCTATATTTAAACTCTGAAACTCTGATTTTGGAAATTAACAATTCAGTCAGTGTAACAAATTTATCATCTTTAATTTTGTGCAAAATATAATATAACAATGAATTTATAAGGATATGCAAAAATATACATTGAAACTATAACATTTACCGAACTGAAGATAGAAGAATATTAAATATGTTTTAGGTTCCTTTTATTTCAATCCTGTAGATCGCAACTAGAAATTCATGCAAAGATATTACCATCTGTTACTCATATAAATGAACTGATGTCATTTTTCATTATGAAATAAGTGCCAAACTGGGGAAAAAAACTTTACTATTGCATCAGGAAAACTTAAAAGACTTGTTGCAAAGACAGATTTCTGGAAAAGAGCCAAATCTTGAAACTGGCAATAAAATTTGTATTATCAAAATTTCATCCATTATCTATTATTAACTATGTATTAACAAATGAATGTCAACTTTTAGTGAAAAAATAGAGAGACCTTTTGTAGGTTGATATACCCCCAACCTTCTTCAGGTCTTCTAAAGATACACATACTGCCACGATAATAAAATCCATCCATCTTGATACTGGTTCAGAGGTGGGTTGCTGCCAGTTCAGCCTGGTTCAGCTGAACTGGTAGTGGAATGCAGGCCTGGGTCTCAGAAGCGGCAGTGATGCAGTCCTGCCATACCCCCAAAATGGTTCCCTCGTTGCCGCTTGACCACCACCATTTTGGATTTTAGTGACTGTACATGTGCAGTTCACTATAAATTGTTCTGCGCATGCCAGCAAAACAATTTACATTGAATAGCGCACACAGGCACATTGAGTGGATTGCAAACTGGCAGTAATGCCGGCAGGAACCCACCCATCTACTGGTTGTTTTCCCTTTATTTTCACATTTGCTATTATGATAGTTTTCTCTGGAGAGAGGTCTTTTTATAATGTATCTAAAATATGATAATTTGTCATTTGTGTCTTGAGTGAGAAATTTGGACTAATTTTTGTTTCCTACGTTACCCATATACTCTCAGAATCTCCTCCATCATAAAAGTTCAAACGCATCAATAGTCTATCAAACTTCTTCAAAAACCCACTTTGCTATTATACAGTCTTGCAGGCAAAACCATTGCTTGTGTAAGTTTGATCTTTGTAAGTATAGACAGAAGACAGCATCTGAGTAACATTTTATGTTTTCATATGAAGCATTAGTGTGTATTTGTTTGGTGCTACTTCTTTTACTCTTAACAGTCCATCCAAAAGAGCATGACATGTCCTTTCTCTAATACTACAAATACAACTAAACAGCCAGTGTGTTGTAGTAGTTAAATTATCAATCTGCTTGTTTCAAACTGGCACCATTCAAATGTGCTGAAGCAGAGTTCCCTTGTCCCTAACTAGCCTGTGCTGACTGGAGATAAAGTTATTGTCTAACATGCTTAGATGCTGCCAGGTTGGAAAAGAATGGTCTCTTCTGTTCTTGTAGAAAGAAATTAATTTGCAGGAATCAAAACATATACAGTGTGATGGCCCATGCTATCAGCCGGATTCCCATGTTTAGAGAAGTATTATGTGGTAAAAAATTGAGCTATCCTAAATATTTGATGCTGTTTCCCTCTTAAATGGCTCACCCCCTACCAATTCTTTAATATCCTTTTCTCCCTCCATGCACCAATAGCTCTTCAAATAGCTCTGGAAGCAACTCTTTATACTTTGGTTTTGCCAAAACTATGAGACTGAGAATCAAAGAAACAAACAACAGCACAGGAAATAGGAAAGAAACTGATTTAAAAGTTCCAAAGTACAGAACTGAAAAACAACTATATGAAATTTTTATTATTATGTGTGTCAGGCAAGTTCAAGAATTCTCCCCACACACAAATGGTAAAATTTGGTTTCCATATGACAGATTTGCGTATACGTTACAGAAAGGAAAGATGACTCACACTGATCCATATACAGTAAACACAAACCCATTTAAATGGGGAAAAATAGTCATAATTTAATCTTTTTGTGAGTGAAATTGCTATTTCAGTAGCTCAACTCCTGATTAATATCTATCTGAAATTTGGCTGAGGCAATCCAATATCTTGAAACAAAAAAATATTTTGTGGACAGGAATAAATATATCAAATATGATGCTTTCTTCTAGAATTTTTTGTTTCTACAAAGTGGATAATGTCATGTAAATCAAAAAGGCCTTCTTATAATGCCTGTTCACTATGTGTTTGTAAACTTGGTTCTCTCGATATATTCATTCTCCCATTCATATTACCCCTTCCAATTTCCATGGCTTTTTAAACAAAAGTTTTGACTTAATTTTATTGCTCAAAATCTTTTAATATGAATGGATCAGATTTTTTTTAATTAAATGATAATTTCATCTTCATGCAGCAATCCAAACAGAGTAAATAGACAAACAACAGCTCTGATATTTAAAAAAACAGAGTTTTTATTGATGCGTGATTTGGTTTCTAAAACATGTACTTTGAACATGTGAGGGTATAAGTTTCTTTTGGCAATGTACTAAATCTAGGGAAGAGTTTATTTTTTCTGGTTTCATATTATTTATCCTTGTTTTATCTGACCAAATACAATATTTCTACTAAATCATTTCCATTAGACATCAATGCAAATGTATATTAATTATTCTTTTTTTCACCTCCTGAGAAAGCAATCGTTATTCCCCCCATAACCGGACCTTTCCATTGAGGTTATACAACTTTAAAGAGTAAGCTTACAGTAAGATAATGCCTAAAATAATATGTGAAATATAATACATGTCAAATTTCAATTAACAACAAATGTCACTTTTGGGTAATGGATACCGCAAGGTAATTAGTTCTGGATAGCTGGTATTGTATGTTTTACTTCTCTTCCCCCAAACAGCAGGTATTTTGTTATCGGTACATTTCCTGTAACAGCACCATTTATTTTCCCTGTCATAACTGGAACTTCTCCAGTGGTAATGGCTTCTATTTTCTCCAGTGCTACATTAAACTGCCTTGGAGCATTCATCATAGCATTTATGGCCACTCCATTTCTCCTGCAGTGGAAAGGGACTGTTGTCCAAAACATCCTGTCTCATCCAGTTTGCATGATGTAGCTTTGATGAAAATCATTCACAGAGGTATGCCAAGCTTTTATCAAGGGCAGCAGAAAATGGTTGTACTTGAACTTGCTTTTAGTACCCCAAGTATCTCATCTGTTCTTCAGG
Organism: Thamnophis sirtalis; assembly: GCF_051295495.1. Taxonomy (NCBI): domain Eukaryota; kingdom Metazoa; phylum Chordata; class Lepidosauria; order Squamata; family Natricidae; genus Thamnophis; species Thamnophis sirtalis. Next base: position 38,273,910 of record NW_028261385.1, on the reverse strand, counting down.
CTGAGGAATTGGGAGGGGAGGGTATTTAATTAGAATTACTGAAAACATTAAATTATAATTTAGTTAAATTAAAATAGTCACACCTTTCATTTATTTAAATCAATCAAATGATCACACTGACAAATTTCCAAATAGTACAATGTAGCTTCATTAATAAAGGATAGAGCAGAACAATTAATTCCTGTGATTTGGATATTGTGTTTAATATATATTTAAATGCATTAGCATTTTTAGCAAACGCATAATAGTGCTGGTTCATTTTCAGTTTTTGATCCACTAAGACAAGAGTCCTCAAACTTTTTAAACAGGCGGCCAATTCATAGTCCCTCAGACTGTTGGCGGGGGACAGACCGGCTGGGTGGGATTGGCTAGGTGATTTTGATGGGGGTGGGTAGGTGATCATGTGACTGAGTAGGCATGGCCAATTTAGCAGTCCATTAAACAATACACACAAATTAAACTTTAATTTGTTTTGCTCCTGGGCGTGTTTTATTTGCTTTTGTTTGCATGTTGCTCTTTTGGTTAACTTTTCTTTTTTTAGATCATTTTTTAAGTTGTTTAGGAGTCTAGTGATCCACTTCAGGAAACTCAGTTTTACAGCAATTCTTCTCAGTCCCAAGGAGCTTACAATCAATCTCTCTCTCTCTCTCTCTCTTGTCTCTCTCTTTCGATCCCTCTCTCTATTTCTTTCTATCTCTGTCTGTCTGTCTGTCTGTCTCTCTCTCTCCCTCTCTCTCTCTCTGTCCCCTGAGGAGGGAAAGGAATCCCTGAACTGGTGCTGGATGGTAGGAATCTGATGTCTAGAAATTGATGAGCACCATGCCAAAAATCAGCTGGCCGACAGGGAGGAGGGGCAATCCCTTGGTCTCCCCAAAAGTAACACATTTCTTGTTGCTTGAAGAAGACTAGTCGGGCCAGCAGGTGGGCGAGCAGGCAGCCCTCGTCCTCCAATCCAGTCCTACTGTAGCAGTCTGCTGGCCACACAGAGGCCCCAGGAGGCCTCCTCGCACCCTGTTTTTGGCTGGCAGAGTGCTTCTGGAAGCCGGGAAGCCCAAAAACGGGGCATGCAGAGGCCTCCCAGTGCCTCCGTGCGCTTTGTTTTTGACCTCCCCGGCCTCCAGAAGCATTTTACCAGCCAAAAACATTGACCTTACCTTCCAGTTCCAGACCGCGGGGTTCGCAAAGGTAAATCCTGCGCTCGGCAAAGGCAAGGCTGTCTTGCCCACATTGACAAGGGTCAATGTGGGCAAGACAGCCTTGTGATCCAACACAGGCCAGATGAATGGCTTTGGCAGGACGTATCCAGCCTGTGGGCCATAGTTTGAGGACTCCTGCACTAGGATAAAGTTTTCATAGTGTTGGAACATGAATCTGGAGCAAGAGACAATAGGTCCTGCTCTTTTTTCTATGTAACATTTCTTACTTGTACATTTGTTTTTGTTTTCTACGTATACAATTTTGCACTCATCTCAATTCATTCTATTTCTTTTAGCCCACTTTTTCCCAATATATAAAGACTGTTTTGAATATCTGTCTTCCACAGTATTAGCTAATCTATCCAAGTTTGCCTCATCTGCCTATCTGACAAGCATCCACTTCCCTACTTTATCCAAATCATTAATGAAAATAACAAACCAAGGTTGATCCTTGAGACATCCCACTTGATACCCCTCTCCAATTATGAGAATCCATTAATATGCATTCTTTCAGTAGGAGTATTGAGCCATAATTAATGTATCCACTTAATTACTATGTCATCTAGCCCACACTTAACCAGTTTGCTAATCAGCATGACAAGATATTTTATCAAATGTTTTGCTAAAATCAAAATATACAATTTATGTCTACAGCATTCCCACAAACTGCTAAGGAAGTTATTCCATTGAAACATGAAATAAAATTTGCCTGGCAGATTTATTTTGGACAAAGATGTGGTAACTTTTATTAATCAATGTTTCTTAATGTTTCTATTCCCCTGTACTTCTTGACCAGGATTTCTGATAAAGTTTCAACCAGACTATCCAGTACGGTAAGTACTTCTGAATGCAATTCAGTTAGTTCTAGAGATTCAGTCAGAGGAAATAAATATTTACTCTCAATCTTTAATTTTGTTTGTTCTTCTTATTTCCTTTAGACCACTGTTTCCCAATCTCAGCAATTTTAAGATGTGCATACTTTAATTCTCAGAACTCCCCAGCTAGCATGGGAGTTGAAGTCCTCACAGCTTAAAAGTTACTGAGATTGAAAAATACTTTTCTAGACTATGGAAATTCTTAGTCATCCTGCTCATGGTTGTCCCAAAGGTGTTTTTTCAAAAGGCAACTGGACTTGTTTTTACTGAATTGAAATGAAGAAGCTTCTTGGATGAAAAGTGAAATGTCTTTAAAAGAAAACAAAGCCCAGTTACCTTTTGAAAAAGAACCTTTGAGACAGCTCTAGCCTGATTAAAAACTTAAGTACAAATGTTCTTCAATTTACAACCATATGAGCTTGTGGGTCATTGCCATGATTGTTAAGTGAAACCATTGTTCATTATAGGCCCTTTTTTGCCAGAAATTGGAAGTAGAGTCTGGTTTCCGGGGGGGGGGGGGTCGTCATAAATTGTGGTCACATGATTTTGAGATACTGTAAATGTAGGTCAGTTGCTGAGCACCAAAAATGTGGTCATGTGATTGGGAGGTCAGTTATCAAAACTTTATATCCATATGGTAAGTTCCTTTTTCAAGTCCATCAGAACTTTGAATGACTGCTAAGCAGCCAGTCATGGTTAAAGACTACCTGTAGCACTCATATAATGCCAGCTCTTGAACAAGAGATGCCACATGGGTTGAAAAAGATGCTGATGCAGATCAGGGAAGATACGGAGGGACACAAGATTCCTCCCTGCTCCTCCCACTCTTCCTTCCCCCTTCCATTCCCAGCAGACAGTTAAGTGGCTGCCACTGAGTGGGAGAGGGAGTGAGGAATTGTAAAACTGATTGGGAAACTGTCATAGAACATTGAAAATGAAGATAATGTGAACACAACAGCAGCCAGTAGCACTAAAATAGTCATAACTTTCTCAAATTTCATGGGTCCTGGATTTTGGATGCATTCTATACATTAGTTCATTTGCAGTATCTTGGTTTTAAAATTGTTGCCCTATGATGCATCATTTTTCCAAGTTAAAAGATCACAACGAGGGGAATTTTAGTAATATATAGATATAGATATATAAATATTATACTGATATAATCTGGATTGATAATATTTTTGATAATAATACATCTAAAGAATCTTTTTGTTTTTCACATTCTTCTCAAGATTCAGTCATTTTGTGACTTAGCGGTATACACTATTGAACTCCTCGCTGGTTTTAAGTTCCTTCTTCCATGGACATAGACATACAGTTGCAAGAAAAAGTATGTGAACCCCTTGGGATTACATGGAGTTTTGCATGAATTGGTCATAAAATGTGCTCTGAACTTCATCTAAGTCACAACAATAGACAAACACAGTCTGCTGAAAATAATACTACACAAACATTAGATGTTGCCATGGTTTAATTGCACATAACATGTAAACATTCACAGTGCAGGGAGGAAAAAGTATGTGAGCCCCTAGCCTAATGACATCTCCAAGAGCTAATTGGAGCCAGGAGTGAGCCAACCTTGACTCCAATCAGTGTGATGATATTGGATGTGTTGCTGACAGCTGTTCTGCCCTTTAAAAACAGACACCTGTTGTGGGGTTACTGGTTTCAAGAAGCACTGTCTGATGTGAACCATGCCTCGCAGAAAAGAGCTCTCAGAAGACCTACGATCAAGAATTGTTGACTTGCATGAATCTGGAAAGGGTTACAAAAGTATCTCCAAAAGCCTTGATGTTCATGTGTCCACGGTAAGACAGACTGTCTACAAATGGAGAAAGTTTAGCACTCTTGCTACTCTCCCTAGGTGTGGTCGTCCTGTAAAAATGACTGCAAGAGCACAGTGCAGAATACTTCATGAGGTAAAGAAGAATCCTAGAGTGTCAGCTAAAGACCTATAGAAATCTCTGGCACATGCTAACATTTTTGTTGACACATCTACAATAAGGAAAACATTAAACAAGAATGGAGTACATGGGAGGACACCACGGAGAAGCCATTGCTGTCCAAAAAATAATAATATTGCAGCACGTTTGAAGTTTGCAAAAGAGCACTTGGATGTTCCACAGCACTACTGGCAAAATATACTGTGGACAGATGAAACCAAAATTGAGTTGTTTGGGAAAAACACACAATACTATGTGTGGAGAAAAAAAGGCACAGCACACCAACATCAAAACCTCATCCCCACTGTAAAACATGGCAGAGGAAGCATCATGGTTTGGTGCTGCTTTGCTGCCTCAGGGCCTGGATGGATTGTTGTCATTGATGGGAAAATGAATTCCAGAGTTTATCAAGACATTTTGCAGGAAAACGTACGACCATCTGTCTGCCAACTGAAGCTCCGCAGGGGATGGGTGATACAACAGGACAATGACCCAAAGCATACAAGTAAGTCAACACAAAAATGGCTTCAACAGCACAGAATACGCCCTCTGGAGTGGCCCAGTCAGAGTCCTGACCTCAACCCGATTGAAATGCTGTGGCATGACCTTAAGATAGGGATTCACACCAGACATCCCAAGAATATTGCTACACTGAAACAGTTTTTTGAAGAGGAGTGGTCCACAATTATTCCAGATCGTTGTGCAGGTCTGATCTGCAACTACAAGAAACGTTTGGTTGAGGTTATTGCTGCCAAAGGAGGGTCAACCAGTTATTAAGTCCAAGGGTTCACATACTTTTTCCTCCCTGCACTGTGAATGTTTACATGTTATGTGCAATTAAACCATGGCAACATCTAATGTTTGTGTAGTATTATTTGCAGCAGACTGTGTTTTTCTATTGTTGTGACTTAGATGAAGTTCAGAGCACATTTTATGACCAATTCATTCAAAACTCCACGTAATCCCAAGGGGTTCACATACTTTTTCTTGCAATTGTGCTTCCATGCAATGGCATGTTATACGATAGGATACCATAGGCATAATAGAAATTTGCCTAGAATTCCCAAAAAGAGAGGTCCCTAAATCACACTTTCAGAAAATTGATTCTGTAATTCCAGCATTTCTGCCCAGCCAAACACTTTGCTCTGTCAGGTGGGTCCAGGTTTTCCTAATCAACAGGGGGCCTCAGTTTAGCACAGCCTTTGTGTACCTGAGCAACTCTGACATGTGTTCTACAGTTATTATTTGAATTTCTAATGGCCCAACAGCTAGTAAGAGATTCATCTGCACTTGTGATCTCACTATATTTTCTGCATACAAAAAGGGGAGCCCAAATGCAAAATCAGTGTATATGTATATGCAAAATATTAAATATGACAGAATTAAAGTTATAGAATTATATTTCTCTGTGATTTATTGTGATTATCTTATTTAATCATGTAGGAACATATTGAGGACTAGCTCTACATCTCTTCCAGTCTCATTTACAACCCAATATACTAGGGAGTTTTCTTTGGTGCTTCTTTCTGTGGGTTCAGCTACTATATCTCTTTGCCCTGTCTCCCAATGTGATTTCCACATATGATTGATTACATGTAGGATCATGTCCTTCAGTTGCCTCTGCTCATTCAAGACATGCTAGCTCATCATTCATCCAGAATTCCAGAAATATACATTCAATATTTCTGAAGCTGTGTTTTAATTAATGTTATGGAGCAACATCATTATAACATCATTTTAAAAACCAAACTTCATAGACTTTCTATTACCACTGCCTTTCTTTCTGTAATCTTTCTTAGTTTAATCATTCTTCTAAGGCAGAATGAACATACTCTGTCATTACAATCCATGAGTGGTCAAAAACAATGATGACTAAATTATTAAATGTGTAACAGTAGTTAAATAATTGGACTTTGAAAGATTGGTTTTTATTCATAATTAACTGGCGCTATAGAGAACAATTGTGTTAGGCACACTGTTGTAGAAAACAAAATCCCACAAACAGATGAAGGTAAATTATAACTCTGTAGCTTATAACAGAACAAGAACAATTAGTAGTGCTAGAAACTACTTTTCCAGAAACAGCATAAAGTATTATCAATATATGCTAATAACATGATAGAACTTTATGTGATTGTTGCAGATATATATTTTACATCATTATGCTGCGCTAACTTTACTAAGTAATCCTATTGTCTTATTTTATCCATCGTTGCAAAGTTATGATAATTTTAGAACATATTTTAAATTGACTTATTAAGATAATATGCAAACGTAGTAAAAAGTTGGTAACTGATTAATTTTATTTTGGCAAGTGCTGAAAAATATATCGTCTGTTTATTTTTCAAAAATAATGAGTGCCAATTCTAATGACAAAAATTGGTCTGCCAATTTTTCAGTTTAAACTCTGGAACTCCAGTTTTCTCTAAAAAGTGGAAGCAATTATACATTTGAGTCATAATTAATAGGCACACTTCATTGTACTATTTTTTTCTTAGTGTTGTTGAATCTATGCAGCACTTTTTAAGTGGCTGGCAAATTTTGCTTCTTAAGAGAAGTTCATGTAATATCTTCTAAAGAGAAAACAGCACAAATAAAGAAAAAAGAAGAGTTAAAGAACTATTATATTTACCTCATTATGTCATGATCTTTTTAATGTGAACACCGATAATTTTTAAAACTGTACTCATTTTACTAAAGAAAGTATGGTTCATCTTAACAAAATATTCCTGACAGCAAAGAACTATATTGTATGTTAAATATTCACATGAATTGTATTGGTAGTATAGGACAGAACAGGGTTTTTCAGACTATGGAATCTGCTCATTTTAAAAACATTCCCAGAATGCCTGATCTAAAGGAAAATCGCTATTGACACAAAATTGGCTATATTCAAATTAACTTCTTTTTTAATCCCATATTCTCCCCCAATCAAGTTATTGAAGAACCACAGGATTCCTTATAGTAGTTTGACCAGATTCTTTATCTCTCAATTTAGTTTTTACATAGAAAAAAATTGTACAAATCAGAAGTTGAGAAAATGTGTCAGTTACAATAATAGGGAAGAAAGTGAATCCAGGATAAATTTAGATTCAAAATACAAATTAGCTCAAAGGATCTCCTGGAAAGTGTAAAAAATAAGAATTAAAGGATGAATTTAGTCTCGGAATTTCCTCCTTAGAAACATGTAGTTTCAAGGAGGATACAGTTATTGTTTATTTTTCTTTTACAATAGTTTTGTTGCAACAGGTCAAACAAGAAAAAAGTTCTGGAACTTCTTTAAAATGTTACCTCATTGTAAGTCGTCCAGAGTCACTTCATGATGAAGTGGGCAGGAAATAAGTTTAATAAATAACAATAAATAATTTTAAGGATAATCAAAATGGTTGTCTATAATGATACTATAGAATAAATGCTCCACTATAAAGTATATCTGTGTGTTTCTCTCTCTGTGGATATTAAGTATGGCAGACTTTGATAAACATGACTTCACCAGGAACATTGTATGTAATGGCTGGTTAGCATCACTCTTCCAAGCAGTAAACTCTGCTGGAAAATAATTGTTGAATCTATTTGAGTTTTCATGCACAAATCCCATTAGTTTATGTGCATTCCTTTTCCAGTTTAGAATTTAGACATTAAGATTTACTGTACGATAACTTTCCCAGGAAAGAAATTGTAAGGATAATAATCTGCCCTGCTAGCCCTCCAGCAACTGGCGTTCAGTGCAGGGATGAAATTCAGCAGACTCTCACAGGTTCTGGAGAACTGGTAGCAGAAATTTTGAGTAGTTCAGAGAACCGGCAAAAACCAGCTCTGGCTGGCCCCAGAATGGGGAGGGAATGAAGATTTTGCAGTATCCTTCCCCTGCCACCCCCACAGAACCGGTAGTAAAATTTGGATTTCACCACTGATTCAGTGGTATAGTGTACATACATATAGATACCCTGTTTTCTGTTATATCTAATAGCTATTTAAAAAGATAAACACTTCCTTAAGTTGAGTCTAACCTTCTAGAGGACATGGCTGCCTCAGCGTTTTGAAGACGGGCACTTCATTCACATCAACATCCCTGCAAAGCATCTCTTCAAGTTCCTTTATTATTAGGTATTGATTAGTGTATATTTCATGAACTACCAATGACATATTTATATAATCCATAATGAAAGTACAATCTATTAGCTTTCCTGTTCAGTAATTTATTAAAGCTGCTTCCTAAGGATTTGTAAAAATTATCTAGAATAAAAACCTAGCAAGAGAGTTGACATAAAATTATAAATTGGTTATGTTTTAGGTTCATCATGCTCTTAGTGAATCAATCATTAAATACATTAAATGTTTCTTTTTTCTTAAATAACATTATATTCAGTGAATTATCTATATCTTCTATTCTGATCTGCTAGAAAGGTGAACAGGTTATTTAAAGCAGACTATGCAAGCCATAGCCATGCTTTCCATGTACATATCTAATTCACGCAATAAACAAAGTGTTGGTATAGCTTAAATTTATCAAGCATCATCAAAATTTTCATGATATATTAAGGATTGCAGCAGCACACCTAAAACTCACCTGCAGTATAAGGAATGCATTTCCCAAGTCAGACCCAGCAATTCCCATGCTAGACAGAACTATTATGCCAACACTGAGCAGGTGCCTCTCAATCAGAAGGCCACAAAGACAAAAAACTCATTTTCTTTGATTCAGAAAAACATGAGAAAAAGACCTAGAATTTAAATATAGAGCTCTAACATATACTGTAGCTATCGATTTTTATGCATTGTAGGTGGCACATGTCTAGATATTTGGTTTAATTCTTGCTGCAATAAAACAACTAACCTAGCTTGTTACCCGTATGAGTTTCCATTATAAACAGTATATGAATATGGGTTAAGTGTCTGGAGAGTCGAGATTTATTGCCACTTTTGGCATGAAGTCCTACGTACAAGGCTTAAGGCTCTCAGTTTGACCTTTAATATCCCAAATAACGAACAAAAGGAAAACTTTTAGCACAATTGCTCAGTTGAAGGTGTTTTAAACCCTTAATTGGGATGCTGGCAAACCCCATGCTGAAACGAACTTTGAAATTTTGTTCTTGTTGTTGTCATCATAGTTCTCCAGAATTTTAAAATGAAAACAGTAGCAAAAATAGATACATGAAAATGACTCTCAGTTGAGTTACATTTATACAACTGCTTCACAAATATTCAAACTACATGTTGAAAATCTGTGGCCTCAAGAATTTTTTAAAATCCACTCCTTGATTTCCAGGAGTGATATTATAGTAGAAAGCTTCAATCAGAACAGAACAGCCCAATTTTGGATATATTGGTATCTATGGCCTCATCCAGGGACGCGGTGGCTCAGTGGCTAAGACACTGAGCTTGTCATTCGAAAAGTTGTCAATTCGGTGGTTCTTATCCTAGTGCCGCATAACCGAATGAGCTCCTGTTACTTGTAAAAATGTAACTAGAAAAAATAGGAACCATCTTTGGTGGAGAGGTAACAGCGTTCCGTGCACCTTCGGCGTTTAGTCATACTGGCCACATAACCATGGAGATATCTTCAGACAGCACTGGCTATTCGGCTTTGTGACAGAGATGAGCACTGCCCCCTAGAGTTGGGAACGACTAGCACATATGTGCGAGGGGAACCTTTACCTTTACCTTATGGCCTCATCAGACTTAAATCGCAAATTTGTTCATGGAAATATAAAAGATAAATTGAAACTAATTCAGCATATTTGTACTTTTGTCTTGCAGTTTTTACAGCACAAATGATTTTCCAGAAGTTCTAGCCAGTGCACTATAGCAACTTTTGATAACAATTGATCAGGCATTTAATGAGAAATCTTAACAACTGTCTCTTGGGGTACACTATACACAAATTTTCTTTCTAACATCCTGCAGCATGTCCAGAAAAATGTCTATGAATAGCTGTCTACACAGATTCTTTAAGATGCAAGTATAAGATTTAAACTCACTCTATCATGAATCCACTTTGTATGGATTCATGATAAGTAACAGCCTTGCAGGCAACAGCCTTAGCACTGTTACTTCAGAAACAATTTTGAGTCTGCTTCTTTAAAAAAAGAGTATTATGAACATCCTTGACATTTTAGAAATAATTTATTGATTTTTTGCTCAATACTGCCATAAATTAAATGATGTAATGGATAGCACTGTTATAGTACTAGAAAAACATGCCTTTCGGATTCTTAACCACAGACTGAAAAAGAGTATCAGCTGGATTAATGTTAAAAAGTCCAGTTTGATGCTAATTTATACACATCAGCAAAATGAGGTAGTGCTGAAATAGCTTCCAGAATCATTAGGGATATAAGCCTACAGTAAGATGCTTTTCAGGAGGCTTACCAAAAGGATTTTTTAAATTTGCCAAAAATGAAAACCTGAAACTTTCTACATGGAAAGTATTTGCCCTCCTACAAGGTCATTCATTCTCCTTGTTCAATATTTGTTTCTGGCCATGTCACCTTTCATTAACCTATCCACTATATAAAACATATCAAGGTTGGCTATGCTATTAAGCAATTATGAAACTGATAGTCAACAATCTGGTGGATGCTACATTTGAAAAATCTATTTTGCAGTGTATAATCTTCATGTGAATATATACCGTATTTTCTGAGTATAAGATGCAACAAGATTTTGAAGAGGTAAATTAAAAAAAAAAGTTTTTGCACTCTGCAGACCTCCCAAAAACGGCCCGTTTTTTGTGAAAACGGGTCCGTTTTTTGTCAAAAAAAGGGCATGCATAGCCTTTAGAAGGCTTGCCCTCCCTAAACCCCAGGAGCACTCTGGAAGCCTCCTAAAGGCTCTGCACAGCCATTTTTGCACAGGGGATGGGGTTTCGGGAGGCCAAAAATGCTGTATTCAGTGTATAAGACGCACCCAGATTTTCACCCTCTTTTTTGAGGGAAAAGGTGTGTCTTATATTCCAAAAAATACGGTACATGCCTTTTTGTATATCAAACATAACCATTATAACAAAAACTTTCCTCTAGTCAAAGATGAATTATTGGGTACTGAGTTATCCTTTGGGATGTTTGCAGAAATACTACAATATTTAGGCCACTGTTCTCAGAGAGAAAAATAAGAACTGAAAACAGGAGATGGTTCTATTGGCAGCTATTCCTCAAGACGCTCCTGGTTGAAAGACTTAATATTTTGCCTTGGTTCTAGATTTAGAACTTTGACTACCAAACCCACCAGGGTTTTCTGTGGCTAACTCAAGCACTGGAGTCTTGAAAACGGTGAACAGAATATCCTAGATATATTTTTGACAGAATTATCTGATAGAAATTTAACATCTCATTTGTAATAGTACAATCAGACTGCTTATATGTACTTTCCTCTTTTCCCTTACGATGCTTCAGTTAGTTCAATGCAGAATGCAAAATACTTTCAGCCAAAGTAATTGGGTGTATGCCAGCTGAATCCCACATATCAGTATAACTGAATCACCTTGAAACATCTTGTGCTTCAGCCTAACTGCATCTGGCATATAAAATGTGGGAAGAAATAAATGAGGGATGTGCACGGCTTTAGATCTGAAGCCAAGAAATGCTTTGTAGGGTGAGCAGGGGGTTTGTGCCATACCTTCTGGCATTTTTCTTCAGAAGTGGCATCTTTTTCTAGACTTGCACAATACCGCACAACCTTAGGAAAGTATTTGTTTTGCATTAAGGAATTGCTGACAGCATGCCCACGCCCACTCCAAAGCATCCTGTCAGCATTCCTTAATTCAAACTTTATTTTCATGGGATCCTGCACTAGAAAAAGATGCAGCCTCCTAAGGTGGTACATGAGGCATTTGGAAATTAAAGATTATCATTTTTTTTCTCCAAATGATCTGTCAAAATTAGGTTAAGCCTTTGTCAGATTACTGTACTTATAAAGTTTATTAACTGGTTTATTTTGAATGATTCTTACATTGACTGCATTACTAATTGTTTGTTATTTGGACTAGTAACAATATCTTTTTCTCTAAAATTCATTCTTCAAATAAATAATTCTATATAAGTGACAGAAATAGGTAACCTGTTGCGTAATCGTATCCCATGGTCCTTGCAAGAGGCGATCCCTATAGCATTCATGCACACTTTTCCATATTTCCTCTAATGTTAAAGGTTTTCCATCTGCAAAAAGAAATCCACATAATTTATTGTGAGAAGTTGTTTATAAGACCTCTGTAAATATATATTTTATATTTAAAATGTACATGATTGAAAACAAACAAAATTAACAGTGATGATGACATTAATTCTTCTTCTAAAAGAACCACAATAATAATGTCAGGATGTTTGTTTGTATACAGACAAAGAAATTAGAATGTCCAACCTTATTAATCATTGTTTGGTAACTTATGTTACTTTAAATGATATGATGGCTGCTCTCAACCAGATTTTCTGTGCAATATTGATTATGCCATCACTCCTAGATCAGCTTTGTTTAATAAAATAAAGCTCCTGTATTGAAACAAATGTATGATCTGTTTTTGACAAATGAGAGAATATTTTGATTTTTTTTCCAATAACTGTCATTATCATGGCATTTATCAGGTGTCAGAAGGACATTATACTGTGATAAATAGTCTTATTCCATTGACATTTTCATCTTCATGAAATAAACAAGATTTATTTCTCCAATTAACATTTGAATGTCATATTTAGATAGAACTCGAAATCACGTTGCCATCAGATTCAGTTTTTTTAACATACTGAAAATGGAGGGCAACATTCTGTTTACTATTTAGCAACGCTAAAGTCAAGTACAAAACCAATATAAGAGTTGGGGTTAGGAAAACTAATATCTGTATAGGAAAATTGGAATGTGTTACAACAAAAAATAAGTTCAAAAAAACTGGTGGTTTAGTTATCAAGTTACTAATACAAAGAAAACAACCAAAACAAGTTTTTGGTTATGCTCTTTATCCACCGTTTAATTACTACTGTTCAGAAATCTGGTCTTCCAAGTTCCCAAAAACTTCCATCTTCCATCTAGAGTTTTTCCATTTTCCTATTCCAGTCTTGAGATGCTTATGTATTTCTTTTCATTTTGTTTTAGAATTTACTTAATAATTGTGAGATTATCAAGAGTACTTTTATGGATATTTTTTAACTTTGCAGTCTTTCTTGCTATTCACATTTCCTGTTTTGAAAAAGGCCCATTGTGGGAGTTTCCTCAAGATGTCTCCTTTGGGATTTAATTGAATCATAGGAAATTAAGGCCGTTGAAGACTGCTGGAAAGATGATTATACATTGAAAGAAAGATTGTCAACATATTCTCTTTGACCACTTCATAAAACAAAGTAAGTACAAGAGTTTCATGAGAATTTTTCTGCAACTTTCTTTTTGTAATAAAAAAGGCAAGTGGGTTAAAGCAAATGCGGAAGAAGTTTTGTTGCACAGCACTCGTTTTAATAGGAAATGCCAAACATAAAATGAGATCTGATTCCTACTGCGAAACTTCCATTTTACATCTGTCATGACTGGCTTCCTTCCAGACATTAAGTAAAACAAATTTGCTTAGATAAATATGAGTATCTGTTATTGATATGGTAATACACAATTTCAATTTCATGTTTTAATTGCTATTCTGTTTCAAGTATTCTTTGTCTGATTGAATTGGCCCTATTCTAGAATGAAGTCTTTATAAATATAGAAAAGCAACTACACAAATTGGTATTATTGCATTTGTTGCTGAGTGACATGTTTGGATAAAGGCCTTGTCTTCAAATGGCTAAAAGCTTGCAAAGTCTATCCATCTGTTTGCAAAACTCTTCAATGAACCAGAAGACAGAGCCTGTTTCAAAGTTGCTGCCTCTTTTAATGCAGGCTGCTGCCATAGCATTACTATCACACAATTAAATGGGGAAAGAGCACTTTTTATCATATAGAGTTATAGTTTTTACTTCCAACTTTTAACTAATAGTTTTAAAATTAATTCCAATTAGTTGGAATTTTAATTTGAAAAGAGCAAATTTGGAATGAAGTGGTAGAGTTCAAAAGAATCTTTAGATTAATATTTAACATTTGAAGATCTGTGAAATGTGGTTAAATAATAATGTTCTTATTGATTTTAATATCTTTCAAGGAAAATGTTTCAGCAACACGTTTATGAACCTTTTAATGATAAAATTGCTGCCACAAAAGTCATTTCTATGTAGAAAATTAAGACAAAATATTTGCAACTTCATTTTCTTGCAAGAAGAGTTATTCATCAGTTCTGATAACTATTCATAACAAAAAAAGAGACACATCTCATATGAAACTGACCTAAAAAGAAATGCTATCCATGTGTTATACAAAAAATAGAACGATCTCTGAGATGTCATAGCTGTAATTTACTTTACTATAAAGTACACAAAGTGCTGCCTGAATCCCACAATTTGTTGATAATGAAATATGAATCATGTACTAGGAATAATGTTCATATATGGAAGAAAAAACAGTTAGCAATATAAAAATAATTATTTCTCCTAATATTTTTAACAGACAAGATGTTAGTACAGGTAGTCCTTGACTTACAACCATAGTTGAGCCCAAAATGTCTGTTGCTAAGTGATACAGTGGTTAAGCGAGCTTTCCTCCATTTTGTCACCTTTCTTGCCCCAGTTGTTGAATGAATCATCACGGTTAAGTGAATTTGGCTTCCCCATTGATTTTGCTGGTTAGAAGGTCGCAAAAGGGGATCACATGACCCCAGAACATTGCAACCATCATAAATATGAATCGGTTGTCAAGCCCTTGAGTTTTGATCATATGACCATGGTGATGCTACACAGGTGATTAAGTGTGAAAAAATGTCATAAGTTGCTTTTTTCAGTGCCATTGTAACCAACTTGAATAGTCACTAAATGAACTGTGTAAATTGAGGACTACCTGTACTAAAGATAAAGAAATTAAGACTTCATTTTTTAAAAAAATGAAAGATAATTAATAATATTCACATTAGAGAAACTTTACATTGGATGAATATTCACAATGCAAGATATAATGTACCAATCACAGTATTGACATATCACAAACTCTAATTTAATATCAGTGACTGAATGAGATATATTTCTGTGCAAGATTCTAAATAATCACAAGTAGAAAACATTTAACATTGGAAAGAAATGTGGTATTAAATTCTTTTTTTATTAACACTATATAAGCTTTATTTTCTATCTACACATTTCATGTACTGATAAAACAAGTTTAAGATTATATCAACAAATCCAACTAAGTAAGTTATTTCCAAATTATTGTAACAAACTCAACTAAATAATGAAAGAGTTAGTGTTCTCAACTAACTCTGCCCATTGAAGACATTACCCATTTCTTAATTTGAATGATTCTATTACTATTTAGATTTATCTCAAAAGAAAGACATTGTGTGTATTACAACTCTGCAACATCTGAAGGGCATTTAAACAAAACTGTATGGGGAAATGGTCCATTTTAGCTCTTGATTGGTTCTACTCTTCAGTGAAGAAATGTAAGATAGAAGGAAGTCAGAGTTAATTGTGAAAATCCTTCAAAAGCTATTGTTTTCTAGTGTGGAAAAATTCCCAACAAACATGTTATGGCACATAATTATACTTTCAGGAACAATTAAAATTCTGTACTGCAAGGGGAGCTGTTGGCATGCAATATAATGATGGTGCATTAAATCATCCATCAGCTTCTGCAATATCCACTCCAGCTTTAAGGAGTCATGTTTCAACACATCTGATTCCCTGATGCTGACAAGCTAAACAACTTGTTTTGTCTCTGGGAACTCTTCTCTGGTGATTAACTGCTTATAGTGAATACTAATTATATGAAAATAGCACACTTTTAAAAAATGGGGGGTATGGATGAAACTAGCCTTATACAGTACCTGCAGCCACAGCAACATTTCCTTCCTACCCTCTCCACTTTCACCCAAAGGGAATGCTGTTGTTCCAATGAATACAAATATGACATATTTTCACATGCTAAATTAATTGGCCTCTTACTTTATATTTTTAAATCACCAAGTAAGCAGCAAGCATTTCATGATTTGCCTACCTGCAAATAGATTTCAGTAGTGTGTTCCTACTTTGTCAAAAGTGTTTCATAATTACAAGAATATAATCTCAAGGCAATGCATCTCATTTCCTAAATCCTAAATTGCAAATATACCCTATATTATCATGTGCAAAAAAATGAACCTGAGATTAAAACCCCTTTTACCAGATTTGTTTGGAAATGTCCTCTTCCAATTTTGCATCCAGAGAGCTAGTTAAAATGCTAACATGGCAAAATTAAAAGCCATTAAACAATATAAGGCAGCAAGTGATTAAATCTACCAAGCACATTCAGAGTATCTTAAGCTACTTTTTAATTAAAAAGAAAAAGATATCACTAGTAACATTCAGATGTGTTAATCTAGATAAAGCAACATAATTCCACACACAAAAGCTAATGATGCTGCTGTATGAGAAACTAAAGTTAAAAATGACTTCAGGATTTAAACTCCCTAATCCCAGGAACAACTTTTTGGATGGGAAAATGTAGCATATAGACAGGAAAATAATCCAATCATTCAAGTCCTAGTTTGGACTTCCCACAGGTATTCAACTCCTAGTATTCCTGGAGTTGCCATTATATGGCATTTTTGTCCATCTATAGCCGGGATGGCAAACCTATGGCATGCGTGCCACAAGTGGCACACGGAGCCATTTGTCAGGGCGCGTGAGGGGTTGCCCTGTCAGCTGGCCAGTGCACATGTGCGCACTGGCAAGCTGAGTTCAACCTTTTTTAAAGCCATTTTTCGCCCTCTCCAGGCTGCAGAGGCTTTATAGGAGCCTGGGGAGGGTGAAAACAGCCTCCCCCCCCCGGAGGCCCTCCAGAATACAAAAAAACAGCCCTATGGGCAAACCGGAAGTTTGGCAATAGACTTCCGGTTTGCTCATAGGGCCGTTTTTAGTCCTTCTGAGCCTTTAGGGAAACCTCCTGAAGGTCCCTGAAGGCTCCGGAGGACTAAAAATGGTCCTAGGATCAAACCAGAAGTGATTTCCGGTTTGCTTGTAGGGTCGTTTTTTGTCCTCCGGTGGCTGGAGGGCCTCCAGGGGGGGGGGAGACTGTCTTCGCCCTCCCCAGGCTCCTATAAAGTCTCTGGAGCCTGGGGAGGGTGAAAAGCATGCAAAAAATGGGGCACGCCTGTCATGCGCACTGGGGGGGTTGCACATTGCATTATGGCTGCGGCACGCCCGTGCACGACCCTCCTGCGCTCCCCCACTTATGGCACATGAGTCGAAAAAGATTCACCATCGCTGTTCTATAGCGTATTTCCCAAGAACTTGGGATAGGCAGATGTTGTTGTTTA
This sequence comes from Thamnophis sirtalis, assembly GCF_051295495.1. Classification (NCBI taxonomy): domain Eukaryota; kingdom Metazoa; phylum Chordata; class Lepidosauria; order Squamata; family Natricidae; genus Thamnophis; species Thamnophis sirtalis. The sequence goes on along the minus strand of NW_028261385.1, from coordinate 38,256,542 downwards.
ATAATATTAAAGATATTGTAGCAGTAAGCTGTTCCAAGTAAAGATTCCTTTTGCAATTGACTATTGGTGATTTTATCAAAGCGTTCAAGTGACGTTCCAGTTATTTGGGATTGCACAAATGCAGTCTATTACTATTGCTACTATTTTTGCTTTCTTTTGCCACAGTTATTTTACTTCTATTTGTAGGTGTTTATATTTTGTCATTTTTCTCCAGATGTTGTTATGCCGTAATACAGACATTTGTCTGTCTTACTAACAATTATTAAGTCTCGGGTGTTATGTGGCAGATGATTCTCTATTTCAATTCTAAAGTGGCACAGTACTTTAGCTTCTTGATAGAAAATGAACTGATGGGACCACAAAATAGAGATAATAATTAAAACTTTGTGTATTTTGTGGCTCCACCAGTTCTTGATTGCAAGTAAATTGTATTTCCTCCAGGTATTCCAATACTGCATTATTGCTACTTTGTCATGACGTTGTTTGTAATCAGTCTGTGTGATCTTCTTGCAGCAGCTAACCAGGTGGTCCACTGTTTCTTTTGCTTCTTTGCAAGGATGTGCTTTGCTGTCTGTTGCTCTCTTCTAAATTCTGGGTTTGTATGTTCTTAAGGCTTGCTCTTGTGCATCCAGAATTAGCCTTTCTGTCTCTTTCTTCAACTTTCCTACTTTTAGCCATTGCCACGTCTTGTTATTATCTGCTTTTATGTACTGGCCATGTAATACTTTATCTTCCCATGCCTCTTTTCTATTCTTCATTTGGCCTTTCTTGTAGGCCAGTGTGGTCTCTCCATTATTCAGTAAGCCTATCTGGTATACTAGCTTCAGTGCAACTTTTCACTGCCCTTCAGATATTCTTCCATTCAACCATCTGATGTACTTGCAACATTTCATTCCCATCTATTTTCCTTGGCAAGTAGAATTTGTCAACATTACTTCATAGATGAAGGGCATAATTCATTATCATTATTTTTCTGGATTTCTTATCCAGAACTTGTAGTACTGCTTGAGTTCGGTCTACTATTCCAACTTTGTATCTAATGACTTGGATTCTCCAAGTGTTGATTTCCTTCACTCAGTTAGGACTTCAACATCTTCATTTTCATGATGTATTTATTTATAACCTTCTTTTTTTGAGTATGTTTAATGTTCTCAGCTTGAAGGATGTGCACCTATTTGTAGTGATCATCTTCATCTAGACTCTTGATATTATTTCCATAGGACATCTTGATTCCTTCAGTTTCCCCTATTTCCCCCCTAATGTTTGTGAATGTGGCTTGTTTGTCAAGTCCAAACTCTATTGCAATATCTTGGCTGTGTATGCAGACAGTATTGAGCAACAATTGTATTTCAGATGGTGCATTTCCATACAGCTTCAGTTCTTTCATGTAAAGAAGGTGAGATAACCTGGCAGATATTTTTATTGTTTGATAGCCATGGTCCAACTTGTTCAGTATTGGTGACAAAGGAATCAGTGCAATGACAAACAGTGAGAGTGAGCCTTGAAAGTTTATCACTGTGGACAGCATCTGTAGCTTCCATTGTACCACTGACCTTTGCACAAAGTTTCTGATGTTTATACTGACTTCTGTTATTTCAAGACAATTGATCCAATCATGTAGCATAAAGTTGAATGTCTTCTAGTAATCAATCCAAGATAACTCAAGTTGGTCTTCCTTCTCTTGTGTTTTTCCAAAATCATCTTGTCAATTAGGAGCTGATCTACTGTCTTCCGCTGTTTGGGCAGTTCCCTTTATGTTCTGGTGGAACGACCTTGTTTTCAACTAGATGTTGTTGGACTGCATTAGCTACACCAGTTAGCAAATGGACAGCTGTTGGTAAGCAGGTAATTACCCTGTAGTTGCTTTTGGTTTCCATTTGTTGGATTTTTCATTATCATGTTTAACTGGATTTAGAATTTTTATCTGTATATATTATTGTTCATCACCCAATCAGCTAGATGATCAGACTGGATTGACATTTTTACCTATCAAGCCCTTCCCAAAGATCTGGAATAGCCAGATGTTGATGGTATTAGCGGTATCCTCACACTGCTCAACATAAAACTTCCTGTTGCAATTGTCTGATGATGAATTTGTCAATGCTAATGATGTTCAAGTGGTGCTCCAGTTGTTGTTGTTGTTCTCAAGGCAGGTGAGATGGCTAATATTTTGTCTCTATCTTCCCTCCAACAACAACTCTGAGTTTTTGGGCTCACAGAGACTAACCCAGTTATCCAAGTTGTTTTTATGCCCAAGGTAGGCCTAGAACTCAGAGTCAGCTGGTTTTTTTCAGTCAACACCTTAACCAATATTTCATATGTCTGGGAAATTTTGAGGATTGAAGTCTACACATATGAACATCACTATAGTTGGAAAAAGCTACTCTAATCTGCTGATTAAAGAAAATTAACAATAGTCTTCAAGATTGAAAAGTTTTCTACCTTCCAAAGCAATGTAAAAAAAACCTAAGAAATTATATACACATAAACTATATATATAACCAACCCTTGGCACTCTTTTTAAAAACTATCCACAAAACAGCTGAAATATGATTAATTTGTTTTCATCATTGAAACTTTCTGACTTGGATTTTTCCCCCCTAAAAGCCCCTAACAGTGACCTCAATAACTCTCAAGGTCAAATAGTCCGTTTATGAGGGTGGTCCAATATTTTTAACATTAAAAAAAAGTAAGTAAAGGAAATGATAATCACAGTCAGGCTTTCTGCCAGAATTCTAAAGATCAAGTTTCTTCAGGCAGAGATGATATCATCTACCCTTAAGATACTGATACTTGCAGATATTGAAATATGTACCTGAAATGAATCATAAACCACATTCATTTTTTTTTATTTTCTTGTCTGTTAAGTTCAAAATTTATGTCATTGTGTATGTTTTAAATATTTGCTTGATATAGAGGGCACTTACCTAAAAAACTTGCCCTAAAATAGAGAACAGGAGCTTGATAACTGCAGGAATATAGTACATGATATTCATAGCGAGTCACCTCTGATACTTCAGAGACTCCAGCCTCTTGAGAATCATCTAGACCTTCCTGAAACATAATTTATACTAGTAAACACAAGGCTGTGACAAGAAAGCAATAGCTTATTGTATCCAATCAGTACATATATTAAATAATAAAAAATTGCTATGTCATTTATTATGTATTACATTGTATTACATCATGATAGGACTACCTGAAAATTGATGGTTTATTTTTAAAAAATGCACACATGAATACGTGTGTGTGAGACAGAGGGGGGAAACAGAGTGTTTAATATACTTATGACAAAATATTTTTTTAATAAATAAGTTCACTCACTTGTTCTAATAATAATTAGATCCCTGGGGTATCATGTTATACGATTTGGGCAATTTAACTACAAGTCTCATTTTTTTAAAAAAGTTCTCTAGGTTTATCCATATATTTATGCAGTGATGGGATTCAAATAATTTAACAACTGGCTCTCTGCCCTAATGATCAGCTGAGTAGGCGGGGCTCAGTGATCATGTGACTGGGTGGGCGTGGGCAACTCAATGTCACTGACGTCAATTGGTGCTTCACCTTAGCTGTTACAATGTAATAAGAGTTAACCAGAGAGGCAGTTTCTGTAAGCAGGGCAATAAAGATTAGGCTAGAAACAAGACCAGAATGTTTTCTTCCTTACAGGATTAGATTCCTGTAAAGTGGAAAAAAACAAACTGCTCCAAACTGCTTAGAAAGTTAACAACTGGTTCTCCTGAATAGGTGTGAACTGGCTGAATCTCACCACTGTATTTATGGTCTTACCATATAAAATATCAAGAAGATTTCTTAGTGATATCACACTAAATATCACCATTTGTGATGATACTTAGAGTTGTGTCTCTTTCATGACCACACAGATTCCTTTGGAGTAGTTTCCCCTTAAAATTCAGACAACAATCGATTAGCTTTTGGGAGAGATATGAAGACTTTGATCTTTATTCATTCTGCTAAGGTGGAAGTTAACTGAGCAAATGCAAATGTAAACATGGAATTAATTTGATGGCATGATGCTGTGATGGGATCGGTGATGCTACTGTGGGGTTTTATGGGTTATTGTGGTTTTATGAATGTTGTTGTGAGCTGTCTAAGATTATCATATACAAAATAGAAGGATATATAAGTTTTCTAAATAAATAAATACATTTGGCCAATCAGTGTCATGCAGTCAGTATCACACAGAGAATCTACAACACATTTGAAAAAAAAAGTCTTTTCTCTTTCAGAACTCAGCTATGGACAAAACAGGCCCATCTGAGTTGAAAGCCATATGCTTGGTTTCTCTTCAACTTCAATGCACTGTAATGCTTCACAAATGTCACATACAAAACTGGGGTAACCCATCATGCTAAATTATTGTTTACGTACCACTATTCACTGAATAATGCATAGTTGTCTGCTTTAATACATCATGGTTTATAAACTATAATGTCTAACTTCCCAAAATATTTAATACCGTAAGCTGTCCAAGGTTATTCTGTAATATTGTAAGCTGTCCAAGGTTATTGGCAACCAATACACTTAATAAATAAATAAATACAAAGCCAAAACCATAAAAACTACAGTAAAATGCTTAAATTTATAATTAACTCCTGATTTTTATAGCAGAAAGGGGTGAGACGGAAAAAAAAGCAGTATTGTGTTGTGGCATCACAAGCCTAGTCTTTTTTTTACATTTATCACAATCTAAATGATGTGCTTGTAGTCATTACTGCTCAGCTCACAAATATTTTTTTTATTTGTTTATATCCCACCTTCATTATTTTTACAAATAACTCAAGGCAGCAAAAACATCTAATCCTCCTTCCTTCTCCTATTTTCCCCACAACAACCCTATGAGGTGAGCTGAGCTGAGAGTAAGTGACTGACCCAAGGTCACCCAGCTGCATTCATGGTTAAGTAGGACTTGAATTATGGTCTTGTGCTTTCTAGCCTGATGCTTTAACTACTAGACCATCTCTGGATTGAGATGGATTGAGTCTGAAATGGTGTGGCTTATCTAAGCTATTTAATGAATCAAAGCTAAGAATCAGACGCTTCCTTTCAGCCAATATAATATTCCTAACCTATTACATCTATAGGGTTTCTTCCAACCAAGGAAAGATTTATGGATACACGAAGGGGAAAAATATTACATTAGAGTCATAGACAATTCACAGAGCCAAATTCATACAGAAATCAAATTAAACCAATGTACAATGTTCTTAAGAATGAAATTGTACATTGAATAGTGTTTATTAATTTATTATTACTAACAAGTTAGGCTAGATAAATATAATTGTATTATCTACTTTACTCATTACACTAAGTTGATTGTCTATGACTGCCAATCTTTTGATCACTTTGAGTAGTAAAGCATACTTCTGTATAATTCAACTGATAAATGTCAAACCCTAAATTTATATTGGTGGTAGGTTTATCATACTATTTTTAAAAATAAAAATAAAACTATTTACTTTTATACCAACCTTGATCTTGATCTATATAATATATATTATAATTCACATGATAACAGCAACTTAAATTACTGAAATAAGAATACTTTAACAGTAAGCATACCACAGTAAACATATATGTAAGATTAGGCTTAAATATAATGAAAAATCTACATTCTCATCAGGGGTGGGTTTCTCGCCCCGTTCCAACCGGTTCGGTTGGAACGGGGCCGGCGGCATCCTCGTGCACGTGTGCGGCGCGCACGTGCATGCGTGCAGCGCACGAATGCGTACTAGCATCTGTGCGATGCTCCAGCTGCTCCTGGAGGATCACGCAGGCGCTGTATGCGTCCTGCGCATGCGTGGAAGCGCAGAACTCGTCAAAACCGGGTAAGGAGCGCGGGCGGGCGTGTGGGCCCTTCGCAGTTCCCGGAAGTTACTTACTTCCGGGTTCGCCGACCAACCGGTTCGCAGGGACCGCCGCGAACCGGTTGAAACCCACCCCTGATTCTCATAGAAGTGAAACAAATATAAGGCATGCATTAAATCATTCCCAAAGACCACAATAAATCTTAACTGTTCAAAATATTCTCTCAATTTATGACACTTTTCATTACTGATCACTTGCAAATTGAAGTAATTTCATTTGCAAACATAAGTGTTCATTTGGAAATGAAGCCATTTTACTTTTTGAAAACATTTGTCATGGACTGAGAGAAAGGCAAATATTAAAATATACAATGCAATAATACAAACAATATATTCCCATAATGTAAGCAGGTATTTCTGTCAGAAATATATATATGTGTTCCAATACTGTATACTTTCAAGCTTGTCTCCTATATGGTTTGAAAATTTGAGATATTCTTAGTAGTTAACTAACTGTAAGGAAGATCATTGTGCAGTTGTTGTTGTTGTTATGCATGAAAACCTAAACAGCTTAAAGAAACAATTAAAAACCAAATAACTTAAGAATCTGTTTCAACCACAGCTGGTGCTACCTTTTCTCACTCTTAAAAAACCTTATTTCTTCCTGCATTACAGAAACATTTCATACTATGCCAAATTTAGTACTGTATTAGAAAACAAATTGAGATAAGAAATATACAGGTGGTCCTCGGCTTATAACCATTCATTTAGAAACCATTCAAAGTTACAACGGCAGTGAAAAAAAGTGACTTATGACCAGTCCTGATACATACAACTGTTGCAGCATTTGCACATCACATGATTAAAATTTAACGCTTGAAATTTGCTTGTATCCATCATTCCAGGATCATGTGATCATTATTTGTAAGTGAGCCTGGCAAGAAGAGTCAATGGGGAAGCCAGATTCACTTAACGACCATAAGTCGTTAATTTAACAACTGCAGTGATACAACTGGCAAAAAGTCATAAAATTGGGTGCAACTCACTTAACAACTACTTTGCTTAGTTAACAGAAATTCTGGTCCCAATTGTGGTTGTAAATTGAGAACTACCTGTAACTATTTAAAAAAACAACCCATCAAATTCCTGAAAATCAGACAAAAAGCACAATGTGTTTTTACAAAGTCAGAATGAGAATCAGAATCAAGCTGGAAAAAACCTTGGAGATCTGCCAGTCCAGCCCCCTGATCAAGCAGGAGATCCTATTCCATTTCAGACAAGTGACTGTCTGTCCAGTCTCTTCTTAAAAACCTCCAGTGATGAAGCAGCCACACCAGCTTGTCTAAAGCCAAGCTGCTCCACTGCTTAATTGTCCTCACTGTTAGGAAGTTTCTCCTCAATTCCACGTTGCTTCTCCCTTGATTAGTTTCCATCCATTGTTTTTTGTCTTGCCCTCTGTTGCTTTGGAAAATAAATTTACCCCTTCTCTTTGTGGCAGCCTTTCAAATACTGGAGTACTGCTATCATGTCGCCCCTAGTCCTTCTTTTCTCTCTAGTAGCCAAACTGAACTCCTGCACTCGTTCTTTACATGTTTTAGTCTCCAGGCTTTTAATCATCTTAGCTCAGGGTGTCAAATTCAAAGCCCACAGGCTAGATCCAGTCTGTGATGTGGTAAGATCCAGCCCGCGGGGCCATCGTAGTCTACCCAATGTGAAGAGAAAAGATTGGGCCAGCGTGGCTTCGGCCCGGTCTACCCAATGGAAAGAGGAAAGATCAAGCCAGCATGCCCGCCTGGCCCCCCAAGGTCAATCACAACCCTGATGAAGCCCTCAATGAAATCGAGTTTGACACCCCTATGTTAGTTGCTCTTCTTTTTACTTTTTCCAAAATCTCAACATCTTTTTTGTAATGTGGTGACCAAAACTGGATGCAGTATTTCAGGTGTGGTCTTATTAAGACTTTATAAAGTGATACTAACACTTCACATAATTTTGATTCTATGCTTCTGTTTATACAACCGAGGATTCTATTAGCTTTTTTGGCTGCTGCCAAAACACTACTGACTTTTGTTAAGTGATCATCCACTAAGACTCCAAGGTCCCTCTCACAGTTTTTGAGACAGGTTTCCCCCAATCTATACTTGTATCTTTGGTTTTTCCTACCCAAGTGTAAAACCTTGCTTTTCCTTACATTAAATTTCATTTTGTTGGATACTGAAACAAATAATTTAAGCACAGCAAACTGCTGAATAAGTATATAGTTTCATGTAGGGATAATATCCAGTTTTGCTATAGATTTTAACTACATATTCAGAACACAGGCTCATTAGCTTATCTTATTTCTACTTCCATAGCTATTTCTTCATCCTATAAACATACAAGAACTTCTGAATCCTCCTTAAGGCCAGTACTAATCCCTTTCTATTTGGTAAACAGTACTAACAGGAGGCATGACATGACATCTAGAGTACTCATGTGTAATCCTTTGCTGTTCACTAGGGTGAATACAAAGAAGGAAGTAAACCTTGGTGTCTGCAAATGTTGATAGCATTATTTTCATCATTTTCTGACAGAAATGTCAGAAGAAATAACTGTTCATAATATTAATAAGTTAAAAGAATTATCAGAATTTTTAATTACACCAATGTTTGTGAAGTGAATGGTAAAGTAGCCATTTATATACTGGCAAGTAAATCCTTCCTGTGCTCAGACATTCAGATGTCCACTCGTTAGATGTTACAAAATTGTCAAATAAAAAACATCTCTAGGTAACCCCTCTAATTCCCTTCCCCAAGGCTGTGATAGTATTTTGATTTTTAAATGCACAACTATCACTGCTTCAGAGGACAGCCAGTTTAGATTTAATTTTAGTTTACCCTTTGATGCTTCCGCCTCTTAGTGGTAAAATGTTTAGTAGAGACTAAACATTTTTGCTTCTGATTTTGAATTAAGCAATTTCCCATTACAATGAAACACAAATTATATATTCAAGCAAGTCAGGATTAAGTCATGGCTTAGAATTCTGACATTCAATAATTTTAGATCGTTCATGAATATTCAAGCTTCCATTTACTAAGTAAGCATAGTTCAAAATCAGAAACGGATGCTTTGTATTTCCTCTGTAAAGCGGAGTTTAATGAGTGTAATGTCACATTTTACTTTGGTCTAGAAGCATACACAGTGTATACAGTTCACTGTTCTTTCCAAGAACAGCAGCGTTGTGCAAGCAAAAATCATATTCATAAGATGAATACAGGATTTTTGGTCAAGCTTTTTACTTTTTTCAGTCTCCCACACCATAATTCATATTATTCCAAGTTATCAAACATCAGCAGCAACTTCTGCTGGGTAAAAGATATTGAACAAGTAGATGAGCTCAGCACATCTGGCTCTGTAGAAATTGCTAGCTGAAACCTCATTCTTCTTTCACTTTTGGCTATGTTAGATAGGTCTAATGGGAACTCGAGTTCAACAACAACTAGAGCAAGCCTATCTGTGTCCACAATATTAGAGTAGATTCCATTTGGGAACAAGTAAGTGCAACTTTACACAAAGAGTCTAAGCCTGTGGTTCTCAATCTTCCCAATGCCGTGATCCTTTAATACAGTTCCTCATGTTGTGGTGACCCCCAACCATCAAATTGGTGTCTCGGTTCCTAAGACCATCAAAAATATGTGTTTTCCGATGGTCTTATGCGTCCCCTGTGAAAGGGTCGTTTGACCCCCAAAGGGGTCCCAACTCACAGGTTGAGAACCACTGATCTAGACAGTCAAATGTTAGTAATTCTGTAATAGCAGAAATAAATTCATACGAACCTGTTATAAATGTTTGTGTCCAATTATATAACCCAAATAAGCTGACTTTGCCTATTAACATGGATTATATGAACAATTTATTAGTATCTTCATAAATAGGGTCCTGTTTGTGGTGTTTTAATAGATATGTTGATTTTGTGTTATCATACTTATAAACCCAAAAGATTGTCAGTGATTTCAACTAGGTTTAGAATTATGAAAGACTGAACTTGTAAGTATAGCCTGTGATCAAAAGAGTTGTAATTGTTATTCAGGGTTTAAAAACAACATGAAACCGTTTATAAATATATTTTAGAATTGCTCCAAACCAGTTGATTTTTTAATTATTGCCTCTTCATAGCAATACTACTTGCAGTACAGCATGGGGAAACCAATCTGGAACTGCCTGTTTTCTAAACAAATTGGGAAGTTGTCATCAGGAAGCATCTGTTTTATTACATTCAATAAAAGCATTATTGTACTATCATATTGGAATACTAAGTACAGTAGATACCAGGCTCACTGCCTCTATATCATCTCATCTAATCTATTATGTAAAAAACCAGCACCACCTAATTAGTATGCAAGGTTTTCACAAATCTCAATAACTCTTCAGTATTTTAATCCTATGTTTGCTCTCAAATGTGGCGGGATCTGCTCTTTTTAAAGCTACTTGTTAAAAATTACCTTAAAAATTAATCCAAAATACAGATTTATGCTTTTGTAAACATGGTAATTGTACATTTTCTCAGAAAGCTGTTCAGCAAGATCCTTCAAGCAAAGTTCAATATAGTGGGAGCTGTTAATTTGGCAGCATTTCAAAAGGATCTGGAACCTGGCCAACATTAACTGGCCTAGGTTATGGAAAAACACAGAGAGAGAGAGAAGGCTCTTCAGACGAAGAGGAAAGTTGCATCTTTTTCTACTCTCAAACATTGATAACACTTGATCCAAAAAGCATTTCTGAAGCAAAATTTTCCAGAGATGCAGAACCAGCTTTTATATACATACATACATACATACATACATACATACATACATACATACATACATACAGTGTTCCAGCAGGAATGCATTACCACCACCATCCCTCGCATTGTTCTTACTTTCTCCCACTGTCTCTTGTATTGCTAATCAAAGACCTTTTCAGAATTCATACTAGTCATAAAGAATCATTCCCATTCAACAAAGAGAGAAACAAGAGACAGACTTGTTATTACAGCACCATTTGTTTAATTATGATTTATTAAATAAATGACAATGACTGGGTTTAGTTAATATAATAAACCAAAGCCAAACAAATCATGTTATGTCCTACTTTGTTCTTGAATTAGTCCATAGAGTTTCAAACATAATCAGCTAAAATGTCATTCAGTGGGCTATGGGTATGTTGCTTACTTTTTGTATTGTTTATGAGTCTGTAATTTTATTTATTTGCATAGCTGCCCAACTCATCAAAAACAACTCTGGGTGACGTGCAGCAATCAGATAAAAACACAAATATAAAAATGACAGATATAAAAAATATAGAAATCTGCATTAAGAAATAAACAGCATAAAAACACATATGCAAATCCCTAGGCATCAAGAGGATAAAAATGGTCATTTCACCAATGGAGTCATCTAAGCAAATCTTCAGTTTCCTAGGAGCTCCAGGCCTGATAACATAATCAGGTCTTGAGCGTTTTCCACTAAAGAGTTAATTTAATTTTGGAGAGGAGAATGTTCAATAAGATGGGCAGCATAAAAGAGACGGTACTGTACACCTCCTGGTATCTACCAAATATGGTTCCCTAACTGATGGTTCCCTCAGCATGCCCTCTCTAATAGAACTATCAAGGCAGGCTGAAATAACTGGGGAGAGGTGATCTTTCAGTAGCCTGTTCCCATGCCATGACAACATAAAATCAGCACTTTATATTCAGATGTGAAAGCCAAGTGGCAACCCATGCAGCTTGTGATGCAAAGGTGCAATACACACTGTGCTAGGAGCACACATAACTACCAGTGCTGCTGCATTTTATATCAGCTGACGCTTCTAGGGCTGTGATGGCGAACCTATGGCACAGGTGGTATGCAGCTGTTAGCCCCAGCTCAGCTCCATCACAAATGTGTGCGTGCCTCCTGCCGGCCAGCTGGTTTTTGGGTCTCTGCTGCACATGCACAGGGGATGGGGTACATGCGGAAGGCGCGTGTGCATGTGCGGGGGATCACAGGGGGGGTTGCATGTAGATGCGTAGGGACTGAGGTCATGTGGGGGTCATGGACGCATAGCATCATGGGTGTGCGTGCATGCACACTTTTGGCACACAACGACAAAAAGATTAGTCATCACTGTTCTAGGATTACTCTTCAAGGATTCTCCCATATGGAGTGCATTGCAGCAGTCTAATGTGAAAGAGAGTAGGGCAAAAGTGACTGTAAACCTGCCAACCCAGGAATGGATGGACAAGGAGGAGCTGTAAAAAGGTCCTTCCAATCGCAATTTCCACCTGGCCATTGAGCAATAGTTATGAATCTAGAAGGACCCCTCATTGTAATATTGTTGCAGTATGTTGCATACAAAGTATGGTGCAGAAGAAGTAAAAGAAAGAAGATTGGAAGGAGAAAGAGAAAGAAGACTAGGGAGAAAAATCAGAAATAGACTTTTTACTTAAGAAAAAAAAGGGAGAGAGTTGGAGATCCAAATGACTGCAGTTGATGAACCATGAGACCATAGCTTAGGGAGAGGTAGCACTGTTCAATAAATGACTTCTGTGCCTGAGATGAAAGCGTGAATTACCGGAGTAACTGCCTGTAACTTATCTGATCAGTCCACTTAAAAGTAGAGGACAAGATGATATGAGAACAGATGCAATTGCATCTGAAACACAAAATGAAGAATAGGAAAAGTACAAAAAGACAAATGAACAGAGAAAATAAGAATAAGCTGAAAAGGGTGAAAACAATGACAAAAGAAAAAAAGGTAGCAAATGTAAGGTGGATCAGGAAAAGGAGGTGAAAATTACATTACATTAAATGGCAGGTCTCTGCCAGTTAGGACAAGAGATCTCCTGGAACTGACTTTGATGAAATTAACCTGAGTTCAAGACAGAATAATAAACATAGGAAATAAAAATAAAGGAAAAAGAAAAGATAGTACACACTTTCTTGGAGTGAAAGTTCTAGCATTCAGGTATTTTTATTTATTTATTTACTTTATTGTAATTGTACGTATATACACAATATACCTATACAGCAAACTTCACAAAGCATCCAGAGACCAGGCCCAACACACATGACAATGACAATCCCCCCCCCTACACACACCCTCCAAAAATTCCCAAACCCTAAACCATCCAAGCATCCACACAACAGACCAAGTAATGCTGTCCAACAGCTCACTGATAGTGGCCCTTTAGTTCATTGTTTAGTTCATTGTATGAGACAACCAAGTACGGTGTTCACAATTGGTAAGAACCAAGTAGTTACGGATTGGTTGCTAGAGAAGGAAGAGGGCTGACTATTTACTCTTGGGAATAATGAGTTTGGAAAGTAGATGAAACTCAAATACTTTGGCCACCTAATGAGAAGAAAAGACTCACTGGAGAATAGCCTAATGCTGGGAAAGATGGAGGGCAAAAGAAGAAGGGGGCAACAGAAAATGAGGTGGCTGGATTGAGTCACCGAAGCGGTAGATGTGACCTTAAATGGACTCCAGAGGATGGTAGAGGACAAAAACACCTGGAGGAATGTTGTCCATGAGGTTGTGATGGGTTGGACAAGACTTTGCGACTAACAACAAAAAGTAGATGTGTGTATTCAAGTCTAGTTGCCGGATACAATTATTAACATTGCAGTTGGAGCTAAATTGGAAGGAAAATCATAATCCTGTAAACTATTTGATTGGGCAAGGCTAAAGGAAAAAAAAGAAGTGACAGGCAGGGAGAGGTAAGATGGAAAATGAGTACAAGCTGTTCTGTGGGAAGAGAGTTTGCAAATGTGGTTGCCAGTATCAATTTCCATTCCCCCATTGTGAGCTCTTGAATCAGGAACTTCATACAGGCTGATGCCACTGAATGTCAGGTTATCTGTAACAAACTTGTCCATGATGAAATTATGAATGAGAGGGCAGACCTGGTGTCCATCTGGCTGGATACTGAGGTGGGGGCAGTCCTTTCTCCTCAATGAGATCTATCCAGTTGAGTACTAAGTAATACAGCCTCAACCATACTGTTCCAAATGCCACATTTGTAAGTTGACCAGAGGTACAAGCTGGGGTTGCTGCTATTTTATAATCTCCCAGTGTATAGCAACCAACCTTCACCAAAGTAGACACTGATACTGTAATGAACATTATTGGATTACATTATGGCCACACAGGATGTTTTTAAGTAGCACTGGTTTGAAATATCTAGCAAAAAAACTACTGATGCTATAATAAAGTGACACCTAATGTGCCAAAGCAAATTTTTATTTTGTGTGTCTCTGTCTCTCTCTGTCTCTCTCTGTCTCTCTCTCTCTCTCTCTCTCTCTCTCTCTCTCTCACACACACACACACACACACACATACACACGCGTTCCAAAAATAAGTATTCATTGCTCACCATGCAAATAAGATACAGTTATTTAGAAAATTTGGAAAAGAATATTCCTCCTAATAAATGCAGGTTTTGCATTTATTCAGGAAATACATTCTAGACTACCCGTATATGAATGAGGTGCCAACAAAAGGAACCTTCCCCCATGAGAATACATATTTTTCATTTCCTCAACATCACTAGTTGCATCCCAAATTCTACATTTCCTAAGGCTCACTTTACCTTGAGGCAAGGTAAAACAGTACAACAAATGAACATGAGCATATTTACAATATCATACAAATACTAGATTAAAATTTCTTCAATGTAAGGGATTCTGTCAGGACTTGTCTACCTGGTTTGATGTTATCTATATACTTTATTCTACCTCCCAGGTGTTCCTTATTACTGCTAAACTCCCCTTATTGCTTGCACTCACCAACCCCCACCTCCACTTGCCTAATACAATCAGCTTACTTTGACGGTTTGGCAGAACTTACTGAACTGAATCCAATTCTTTGCTTACCCAATAATCTGGAAACAACCAGGGAAACATATGTGCTCAATTACATACAATGTTGTAGAATCAGAACACTTCACAATACCATTGCTTTCCAATAACTGTTATTTCAAAACCATTGGGAATAATTTTTGGCATGTGAACAGAACTTCCTTGAGTCTGAATATGGACCAAATAGACCAAACACCGAAGAGGATCATCGATGAGTGTTTCATGGTGTTTCCCATAATCATGGTGGTAAGAAAAAACCCCAAAGATACAAATAATGCCTTAAAGCATCTTTCATCCCCTTGCATTCCTTTCAAAGTTATTTTTTCTTCTGAAAAGTCCTAACAATCAGTAAAGACTATATTAATAATGAGAAAAAAGGCTTTTCAAGAATTCACTAACAGACCATTACCATGATATTATAAATACCTTACTCTTACAATTATTGCTTCTATAAGAAGTCATAATTCATGATAATACCATGCTGGGAACTCTTCCTCATATCTATTTTTTCAACTTTTATATCACTGTTTTAATTATATTTCAAAAAGAAATATTTTGTACATACTATTTGCACACTCTATTTTTGTAACAAGAGTTTTATTTAATTACTTTTATTTAACTTTTTGAAGATATTTATCACAAAGGCTAGGACTTTTTATCTGTTTAAATTTTGGGTGACAGAACAGAATAAAGTATATTAACCACTGAAAGCCTGAGTAGGTTTACAATTTCTTTGAGATTCATTTGAGTGGTACAAAGAAGACAAAGTTTTGTGTGCCTTAAGGGGAATAATACAAAGATTTTTTTTCTTTTTAAGGAAGTGACTTTCACTTAATGCTATAGTTATCCTGCCTTTTGATCCTACTGCAATAAACATCATGGGGAAATTGTTTGCTTCCTTTCTCACACAAAAGGCACGTTCATGAATAACAATAAACTATAATTAAGTTCCAAGCACAGGCAGGAATCCCCTCTCCGGTTCCCTCCCTTGTTATTTGTAGAAGAATAAACCAGGCTTCAGGTTTGTTTCAGAAGATTCAAGGTTTGTTATGTAAAATCCAGAAATAGTGGTTTAAAATTATTTTCTACAATAAATCTTGGGTGGTAGAAAGCAATAAAGAAAACCTGAGAATTTCAAAATGGTTCATTCACATGACAAATTTCCAAATTACTAAATTATTTGCTTCCCTTCTTTCCATGCAGAAGAAAAAGAAACTAAGCAATGTATTCTCATCACATGCAAATTCAGTCTCTATCGCCAAAAAAACCACACTAGATATATCTTTGGGACCAGAAAAAAAACTCTATTTCTTTAAACTGGTGACATACAGAAATAAGAACTTCATCAACATAATCATTGCTATTATTATTGCAAACATAGGTTATATATATGACCACTGAAACATTCAGTAATGTTTCACCAACATTAATCAATGACTTCTTAATACTTTATGGTCCTATTTAAAAATGTATTTATCAATTGCTGCTTTCCTACCTATTTCTAGCAATTTTTTCAAAACAAAAGCAAAGGAATTCCCTACTGTTTACCTTTTTATTTTTGTTTCATACTTAATAGGGAATAGAGTAGATATCCAAATTAATCTCAGACAACACAAACCAGAATGCATATTAATAAGATGATTATATTCAATCTGCCATTATGTAGTGCAACCACATTTGAGAAAAATTTTCAATTTTATGTTTTTCAAAAACATACATATTTTTCTTACACAACAGCCTTGTTTTAGTTCTCCTTAAAAATCTGAGATAATCAAGTGATAGTGATAGACAGTATTTTTAGAAAGTTATAATTCAGCATCTATAATGCAAGCTATTATTAGATTTAAAAAGAAATATGAAACAACATAGTTCTGTGTATATATTTGTAGTTTGCCAGTGTATACATGACATGGTGAGAGCTAAATAGCTTGAAATAGATCTATACTAGTCTCCCTTCATTTATTTATCAGCAAAAAATTCAATACAAAAATGGTTTCAGCCTGGAAGTCTCCCAGGATAGGGCTGAAAGGCAAAAGGGAAGCAGTATGCTCCCTCCCATATTTGGGACATACCAGGTGCCTTGACAAAACATCTAGTGTGTGTGTGTGTGTGTGTGTGTGTGTGTGTATCATACAAAAAATGTATGCCTGAAATAACGTATGTATGTATGTATGTATGTATGTATGTATGTATGTATGTATGTATGTATGTATGTATATATGTATGGTTTTTTCTTTTGTGTGACCAAATATGGGAGGGAGCATACTGCTTCCCTTTCGCCTTTCAGTCCCACTCCAGGAGCAGTCAGTTACATGACAAACCATTTTGTGTTACATTTTTGCTGATAAATAAATGAAGGGAAACTAGTATAGATCTATTTCAAGTTATTTAGCTCTCATCAGCTAGCCATACTCTTACTGGGATTAGAACTTGGGCTACTTTTACATATTTACTAACATACACACAAACACACAAATGTACACACACACACACACACACACACACACACACACACAAAAAACTTCAATAATAGGCTATGGATTGATCTTCAAATATAATGTTCGTCAAATGAATAAATATTTATTCACTCTGTCACAGTTACACGGTTATAGATTGTATATATTTTGCTTCAATCTTCTGCTCAGTACAGGAATCACTAAACAATCTCTGGAAATGCCCATGAAGCACCTTTCTTTTCTTTACATTGAATTTAATTTTGTTAGATAGGTTATTTGTTAAATGTCTATGGAACATACATCTATCTAAGAAAATGCAGAGATTTGCAAAATCTCCACAAAATGTTTTTTTTTTAAATACAAAACACACAACCTGTGAAGTAAAATGAGTAGTGATCAAGAGTAGTGATGCTTCATACTGGTCACGAACTCTTAAAAATCATTTGTATGGCTTTAGAAATTACATCTTTTTAAAAAAATGCCCAGTTGCATATTCTGTTAAGCGTAAGCATGTTTATGTTGTAATTCTCATTCCTCCCCCCCCCCCACAGCAGAATTATTGTGCATATACTGTAGCAGCTGCCTTGAACATTTTATACATGCTACAGTTCCCAAAGAACTGCAGAAATAACAGCCCATCCCTGAAAAAGCAATATATGAAAGGAAAGAGCAAACTATTCAAGCCCTGCTTATGAACTGGAGGAGAAATAGCACATCCCATTTACATGGTAAGCTACAAAATAAAGCAAATCTCCTAAACTAATTAAGTCTCTAATCAAAGTGCTTATACTGAGAATGAAGACCAAAATCATTATATATCTAATGTCTTTTGGCCTAAATTAGCATGCTTCCTACAACTAAACCCAAGAACAGTTTCTAGCTTTTCAACTTTTAAGTAGCTTTTTGAAACACTTCTGGAAGCTGTCTTAGAGAACACTAAATGTTGAGTTCGTTGCTGAATGAGTTAAGTTCACATAATATCGATCAGGGGTGTCAACTTCAAGGCCCAGGAGTCGGAGCTGACCCGTGGGGTGCTTAGATCTGGTCTATGGGGCTGCTTTGGTAAACAATGAAGGACTGGCCTATGGTGCCTCTGCCAGTGAAATGGAGCTTTAGGGGACGGCTGCATGCGGCCCAACCCAAGTTCCGTTTTCACAGACAGAGGTTTGCAGGAGGCTGTCGCAGTTGGAAACAGAACTCACAAGGGCCGTGGGCAACATCCCGAGCTCAGTTTTCGTTGGCAGAGGGTTGCAGGAGGCCATCGCAGCTGGAAACAGAGCTTCTGTGCCTGTTTTCACTGACAAGTGCTTGTCCCCCAACACGAATTACATAGAGCTGGCCATGCCCACTCCAGCCACACACACACACCGGGCCCCCAAGGCCAAACACAACTCTGATGCGGCCCTCAATGAAATCGAGTTTGACATTCCTGCTATAGATGATTGGCAGATTTACCCTAATCTTAGCAATCATTTATTATGTAATGACACAAATAATAGTTTAGAAAGCTTTTGGAAAATTAACTAACTCAGTACAAAATTGTTATGATAATCAACAATAAATAAATTGGTAAATACACATTTTCTCTGAAATGTCAAGTACATTTTCTTTGATTTTCTTGAGGGAATAAACTTTTGCTGGACAGTCTTGTATTAATTGTATTTATTAAAAATGTAAACAAAAGAGTCAAACTAAAGAATCCTCTGTAGTGCAGTTTACTGCTATAGTTAAAAGTATTACGTCACAAAGTACTCTCTCAGTACTCTCTCAGAAACACAAAATAATACTCTCTCTCAATGCTGTTTATTCTTTTGATGTTATTATTTTTATCGACATATATATTATGTATCAGCATGGGTTGAATTTCTTCTTGAAAAGTTAACTGATATTTGTTTTATATCATTTATCATCAATATTTCAATTCATTCTTAATTTATCTTTGCCCAGTCCTTTTCATTTAGTACACATTCAATTCACAACATCTTAAGTAATCTTCTGTAAACCTATATTTTATATTTCTATGTTTTTTTCTTATTTATTGTCATTAACTCTTGTTTTCTATTTAGGAGCTTAAGGATAAGTAGTCTTTTATTCAGGATTATCTTCTGCGGAAAAAAACCATAACAACTACCACCAAAAACTTCAATTTTCAGTACTAACAGCAAGTTGGTTTACATTTTTTTTTTAAAAAAAACTACTCTTCTCTGTTAAATCTTGTTGCTTATTTCTATGCTATTATCCTATCTTTTATTGAAAATGCAGCCAATGTATCAATACTGTCATAGCTTCTGCAATTATTTTCCTATAAGCTTAATATTTAGTTCCAGAAGTTTATTTTTTTTTGATAAACATCGTTTTTTTTTCTTATTTATGTTTAACCCATAAAGTTTATTGGGGTAAAATTTACTTGCTATTTCTTAATAGAACAATAAAATCTATACAATATGTTTATTATTATGCTTTTAATTTTTAGACTTTTTTCCTGTGTTTAGTCCATACTTTTAATACTGTGCTCATGATTAAAGAATCTCTTATATCTTATGTCTTTCAATATCAAGGCAAAGATATTTATATAAACCATCTGGATATCTTGCTCCGTTACAATAGAAGCAGCCCAGCTCTAAAGTAATATGATCCAGTCTTTGATGCACATGAGACATCTGGCTTGATAAAACAATTTGAAATTTGATACTACCAATCCACATCAATCTTTCAGGCCTTGAAAAATCTTAACTTTAACCCTATCCCATGCAATACCAAGCTACTAATATCCAAAAGAAACTGCCTTGGAAATGTAACAAACCTCAACCAAGCAATACAAAACCCTATGGATTAGGGCAGAATCAGGGGCAAAGTATGGAAGAGTGAAAGATGGAGATGCTACATGCCACATCAAGGCCCCTCTATCAACTCAAGACATTTGCCATGGCAGTGTTTACCCAATTCCACCTCCATGCCCTCTGAGTAATATAAATAGTCCTCAACCTACGAGCACAATTGTGACCAAACCTTCTGTTACTCAGTGAGGTGGTCATTAAGTGAGTCATGCACAAATGTACAACCTTATTTTGCCATATATATTCAGGGAATCACTGTGGGGTTTTTAAGAAAAAAACAACCCAGATGAGAACCTTGCAGACTGAAGTGGAAACATATCTAGCTGACCTTGTAATGATGAAAAATCCAGCCCAATGATCTGAGCTCACAAGTCTCCCAATTTTGCATCATTAGAACTTGTTCAGTTCAAATTTCTAAGATCAGCCATTTAAATTCCAAAATGTGTCTCTAATACCACCCTACAACTAGAGATAGGAGCCTAGATTGTGAGTGACTATTGACTCAGGCTGTCTTTTTTCCCACTTGCCCCGTTAACTATGAGGGATGATTTTCAGTCCACATGGAAAAAGACAGTAGAAACTAAAATCTAAACCTTGGGCTTCTTTTCAGGTTTTCCATAGGATCAGGCAAAAGCATTCACTAAACAGCATGCAGGAGATACAGAACACCAATGGGGCCTAGCCAGGTCTCCAATCTTTATTGCCATGAGACCAATAGCTATTCTCCTATGGCATACTTAACTAATCTTGACCTAACTAACAGAAGCTCTTTATTCTGGCACAATGTCATGTGTTCCTTTCAGCTGTCTTTGAAGGCAAAAATGATCCTGCTGTGGTCCACCAGCAGCCAGCAGATTCGGACAGTGAGGAGGTTGGGGAGGAACATGGGCCAGTCCTGGAGTCTGGAGAAGGTTCTGATGAAGGCTCTGTGTAAGAGGCAGAGATGGGGCTATCTGACAGTTATCAGCTGCCTTCTGAGTCAGACATCAGTGAGGCAGACGAATAGCTGGAGCCTGTTACCAGGGTGTACATGCGCAGAGTTGCCAGACAAAGGGAACAGCTAAGGAACAAGGGCCGACTTGGGAGTGACGCCACAGGTGGACGATAAATGGCCCCTCCCATAGGGAATAAAAGAGGAGCAAAAAGAGAGTAGAGTTTGCAGGAGATAATTCGTTCGCTTAATTGGTTCGTGATCTCAGAGGCTCCTTGCCGAGTTTTGAAGATATCGGCCTGGCAACTCTCAAGCCAGATAAGGTCTGTAACTGTAAATTCACCCTTGAAAGACTTTCCTGGATGTGAATGAGAGGAATTCACAGCAACTTAATAAAATGGTTTTTTTTTTTGCCAGGACAAGGAATCTGCTTTGTGGTTTGGGGAACCCTAGGTCAGAACAGATCCTCTATCTGGATTGACAATGCACCTGTGATTCCGAACACTTGTAAACTATAGTGTGTGCACTTGACCAGTGTCTGTACTACAGAGACATTTTTCCAACCCCAGTTCACCATTACTGCATAAACCAGAGTGGACAGGACAATTTCATACCTCCCTGCTGCTTTCAGCTACCAATACTATCTAATGTGGCCAGGTTCTGTGCAGCAGCACTTAAAATCCATCAGAAGACAGCCTGTGCCATAAGCTAATGACCATCTAGTTCACATTTCTAAAGTGCTGTGTTTTATGGTAGATCTAGTTTGCCATGTTCTCTTACAGTAGTATATCCACATCCTATTCCTCTTCCTCCTTTTAGACTTTTTAAATATTTCTGTTTTTATATTTTTTAGCTTTTTATTTTTTATTCTAATGTATCATTTACACTTTTTAATTCTTTGTAAGAATTAAACCCTCCTTATGCTGGTCTTTGGGCATAATAAAGACTTTATTTGACTTAACTTTAACCCTCAGCATTTTCTTTGCTCATATAAAATTAATTAATTGTCTGCCAATCATTTAATATCTTAATATCAATTCTTACTGGAATGGTTAGAAATAAAAGTTGAGCTTCAGTAAAACATTCATTTCACTGTTGCTATTTTTTTTAGCCAAGCCACTTTTAGATTTCTCCATTTAAAATATCCTTGTCATTATATTTTTCCAAGTCTATTAATAGTCTGAAAGAAGTCTTTATTATGGTTTGTTCAATAGGTTCCCAGGTACCTAATCTTTTAACTGTAATATAAAACTATGTTATTTGCTGCAGGGGTTCCTTTGCTTTTTTAGGTAAATTCTCAAATGTAAACATGTACATTCAATACAATAGCAGAGTTGGAAGGGACCTTGGAGGTCTTCTAGTCCAACCCCCTGCCTAGGCAGGAAACCCTATACCATTTCAGACAAATGGCTATCCAACATCTTCTTAAAGACTTCCAGTGTTGGGGCATTCACAACTTCTGGAGGCAAGCTGTTCCACTGATTAATTGTTCTAACTGTCAGGAAATTTCTCCTCAGTTCTAAGTTGCTTCTCTCCTTGATTACTTTAGATTATTTTTTTTAGATATTTTATTAATATTTATATTAATTTACTTCTTGTTCTTGTTAACCCATGTTCTTGATACCAAGTGATAAGTGACATTATTCATTCCAAAGAATGCCTTGGATGAGTAACTGAAAGTACAACATAATGTGTATATAATATTAATTTAAATTCTTTATTTATTTGTGACTTCCTTACCAATAATTCTAATGCCAGAAAAAAAATAAGGAAGGAGAAAAGGAAGGATTTTGGGCATATAAAGATCAGATTACCATTATCTTGGCATTTTTGTATATAAATATTCTTTATCCAAGTAAGCAAATTCAAATTGCAATTCATCTTTATTCAGGAATATAGAAGGCTGTTACAAATTATCAAAGACTGTTATCTGAATTTAGAAAAACAATGGTTGATTTTTGAAAGTATATTATTAATAAGATTGAAAATATATGATACTTTTTTCATGTATCTCTTCAGGACAAATCCACTCTGGTCAGGACTTATGAGATAAGCTAAAAAGCTATTTAATATCTTTGCAAGTATTGCCATAAACAGCTTTTAATCTACATTCAGTAAAGACATCGGTCTAAATGACTTTGGGCATGTTGAGTCATTTCCTTCTGACACCTTTGTACCATAAAAAGGACCAAGTAGAGAACACACATGAAACCATCAACTACATCTTCAAAGCAGAAAAATTCACAAAGGAAAAAGAAAACACACACTGCTCTCATCAGCAGAGACAACAATGGCAAACTAGAAACACAGGTTTATTTAAAAAAAAAAAACCACCCACACCAACCAAGTTGCTCAATTACCAAAGTAACCATCCAACCTCCCACCAGAGAAGCTGTGTAAGAACCCTTTTTAGACTAGGACAAACACCTTTCAGTAACCCTGAATATCCCCAAAAGGAAACATCTATACATCTTCCAACAAAATAGATATCCAATTATCCATGCAACTTTATCAACATAGCACAACCTATACAACCTGTGAAAAGGATAAAATTGTCATGCTTCAAAAACATATCAGAATCCACTAACAAACTATTACAATCACATGGCATAAGCATAGCGCATAAACCAACTAAAGCCCTCTAAAACATCCCACGTAAACCAAAAGAATGAACAAGCAGCCCAGAAAAACAGGAATTATCTACAATATACAATGTAAGGATTACAACAGCCACTACATAGGGCAAACAGGCAGAAGGACTGGAGGAACACATCCATAAACAGCAATTAGCTGTCAGAAGACACAGTGAACACTGCTTAATTTCAAACACATAGACAAACTTAACCATAGTTTCAACTGGAAAACTGTGACTATCCTAGACCAAGCCAAGTCCAAAAATCCTAAAAAAACCTTAAGACTCAGACAAATCGGCCATCAACCAACACATAGACATAAAACAAACCATTCAAAAGACAATCAACAAGCCAAAAGGCAAACAAAAAGACTAGAACATCATCTAACTAGCAATCAACACAAGATGAGTAGAGATTAACAGCAAGATAAACATGAAACCAAGAATCAAGTAGCAAACAATACCTCAATCAAGGAACTGCTAAACAAGCTAAGAGTAAACAGCCCAAAGAACCACCAAGACCACCCTCACCAACACTGAAAGGACAAGCCACTAGAAATGTAGAATGACAGTAAACCTCACTCCCTACTAGCATTGATAATATTAACCTAGTTTGGGGAATGAAACATCTGCAAATAAACAACAAAGTTCAAGAGACCAGGACCCAGAGGTGGGTTGCTGCCAGTTCTAACCTCTTCTATAGAAGAGGTTCCACAAATCTACCATGCCATTTAGAACCGGTTCCAGCTCCCTTTCCCGGCTCGTCCGCACCACGCTTGCCCCGCCCGCTGCTCACTGATTGGCTGGCTCACCAATCACCCCGCCTGACTCTCAGAGTCTTAAAGCTGTCAAGTTTGAACACCCCTGGGTTTTTTTTCTAAAGGGTTAGGGGTGCAAGGGTCTTGTAACTTGACAGCTTTAAGGCTTGCGTGCTTCAAATGCCAGAGTTTGTGAGCCAACATTTTGGTTGCTAAACAAGAGTGTTGTTAAGTGTGTTTCACCACATTTTACAAGTTGGCCATGCCCACACAGTCACATGACTGCCAAGCCATTCCCACTTGGTCACATGGCTGGCAAGCCACTCCTACCCGATCACATGGCTGGCAAGCCACTACCACAAAGCAGGCCACACCTACAGAAGAGGTTCTAAAAATTTTTGAAACCCACCACTGCCAGGACCCCTCATTTCCCCCTTTGTAAACCATTGCTATAAAAGCTCTTGCCACAAGAAAGGACGTATTTGTTGTTATAGTATGTCAGTCATTACTTGAATTAATGGCTTAATCAAGTTCCTGAAAGGTCTTATAACATACTACAGAAAAAAATAATCTGGTCCTAGAGATTTGTTCAATTTTAGTTTCTATATTGCTTCGTTTGTTTCAGCTCCCGTGATTGATTTATTAAGAGCTTCCTTTTGTATTTTTTTTCCTATTTTTTTTTATTTTTTAAATAAAAACAAATAAAATCATCCTCCATTACAAAGTTAAAAAGAGCTTCTTTTTGTTAATCTATACATTTTGTAAAGTGTGTTGTATTTAAGTACTTTTTGATCTTTTCTAGGTTTGATGTCTGTTTACTGTATAATCAAACCTAATATTTACTAATTAATTAATCATATCTTCTGTTGTTGAAACATATCTTTTCCCATCCCAAATAAAAGTAATAATTCTTTTTCTCTTGTTCTTTGTGCCAACAGTTTCTCTGGGTTATTATTTTTAAAAAATATTTATTCATGAGTTGTACAAACTAAAAGTAGGATGGTGGGGTGGTAGAGTGATTCCTTTCAGGGTAAGGAACTTATACAAAACACGGAAAAAGTTTAAAATAGTATTACAAAGAGAGAGAGACATAAAACATAGAAAATGAAATATAGCTAAATCTGGCTTGAAGGACATGGTGGCTCAGTGGCTAAAATGCTGAGCTTGTCGATCAGAAAGGTAGGCAGTTCGGTGGTTCAAATTCCTAGTGCAACGTAATGAAGTAAGCTCCCGTTACTTGCCCCAGCTTCTGCCAACCTAGCAGTTTGAAAGCATGTGAAAATGCAAGTAGAAAAAATAGGAACCACCTTTGGTGGGAAGGTAACAGCATTCCGTGCGCCTTCGGCATTTAGTCATGCCAGCCACATGACCATGGAGACATCTTTGGACAGCCCTAGCTCTTTGGCTTTGAAACGGAGATGAGCACTGCCCCCTAGAGCTGGGAACGACTAGCACATATGTGTAAAGAGAACATTTACCTTTACTTTAGCTTGCTCCAAATACTATTCCAAATACTCCTGCATACTTTTATTCTAGCAAAACATCCTTACCTTATATCCATAAACGGCTCTTCATTCTTTAATTTCTCACCTCTCATTATCAAAATATATTCTGTTTCATGTTATCAGAACCACTGTTTTCTCAATGTCCCCTTTCCTTTTGACTCATTCACTCTTTCTTCATAAATTTGTTTTGTGATTCAATCATTCTTTCTACATGACTAAACAATCTACATATTTCTTTCATGCATTTGATTTTCAAATTCAGTTATTCATCACCCATTCATTTTTGTTGCTATAACTTTCTTTAGCATGCAGGATTCTAAAATACCAATCCCTGATACATTCAACTTAGGTTTTTATTGCTCTGGATATATGCAGCTCCCACTTCCACCTAACAAAGTAGGGGAAAATATGGTTTTATGCATAGCTCTATTCATGCTTCTTTTGACAAATATTTATTTCTCTGAAGAGTCCACATTGTACTTATTGCATTTCTTTCATATTTTGCATGCCCTAACATTTCTCTATCTTTAGTAAACATTCTATTAATATATCAAATTTATTTATATATTATAATGCATTGCTGCTTAGTTAGAACTTATTATTTCCATGTATATGGCCACCCAAATACATGATTCAAGGGCTTTTTCAACAATACATGTATACCCACATGCTCTCTTTCTCTCTCACCCAGACCCAAACAAACATAAAAGTCATTAAAACATATAATACTATCAGCAGTCAAAGTTCAAAATCAACATAACCTCTATATAGCTCAACCGTATGTCTAGATACCTAAGCCCAGTGGTAAAACCATCTTTATGGCCTTATGAACAGCCAGTAAGATTGTGGCCAATCTAATCTACAGGGGTTGATATTCCAAAAGGTTAGTACCATGACAAAAAAGGCTTCGCATAGGACCCGCCATACAACTTCCCTAGCAGTTGGAATTCAGAGGATCCCCTTAAATCCCCCTTAATTTTTCCTTTCAAACAGAATTACCTTGGACTTGATACATTGTCCATTCTCCTTACAAAAATCAAATCATAAAAATCAAATATTTCCTCCAAAACATTCAGGTTTTCAGACAGCAGCTTGTCAAC
The DNA here is from genome assembly GCF_051295495.1 of Thamnophis sirtalis. Lineage (NCBI taxonomy): Eukaryota > Metazoa > Chordata > Lepidosauria > Squamata > Natricidae > Thamnophis > Thamnophis sirtalis. The sequence goes on along the minus strand of NW_028261385.1, from coordinate 38,229,628 downwards.
ATCTTCACACAAAAACACATATATACTTATGCCCAGTGTTGGGATTGAAATAATTTAACAACCGGTTCTCTGCTCTAATGATTTCTTCCAACAATCAGTTCACCAAACTGCTCAAAAGATTAACAACCGGTTCTCCCAAAGTGGTGTGAACCGGCTGAATCCCACCACTACTTACGCCGCCAAACACACATCTTTAACATCAACACAGGCATTGCTTATGAATTTATCTATATTGAACAAGCAATAGGGCATCACAGGTCTTTATCTTCGTCCTTGATTAGTATTGAACTATTTCCTAAGCATTCCATTTATTCTCATGAATAATTCATCTCTATCATATATTGCATTTACTAAATTCAGCAATCAATTATCCTTTTCCCCATAATTCTAACCTATTCCTTTTATCATAGGCTTTCTCTAAATCAAACGTACAACAAGATTTCCTCCCCATTTTTATATATTTGTCAATGATCTGTTAAAGAGCAAAAATCTTATCTACAAAATCCCATCCCTACTGGCACAGCCTAAAATCTGATTATTCTCATCTTATGTACTCTTTGGATCAGGATTCTACAATCATTTCCCAAGCATACAATTTAATCTCTATGTAGTTTTTATATCTACTCTTTCTGCCTTTTCCTTTGTACAATAAAAGATAGAAGCAATATTTCCATTATGAACCACAGACGCAGTTTTCACATACACGGTCAACAATATATAGATTTGGATCATTTTCCTCAATACATAAATGAACAAGTATACTATTTTTGATTCATTTGTTGAACTGGGTACAGAGAGCAGGCCACATTTCAGGCCATATTTATGGACAAATATTGAAAATTCAAAAGTGTTCACAAGGTTTTAAGCATCACTGCATATCTAATGGACTGTATTTTCGAGGGAAAAGGAGAGGAAAGCTGTTGGCCATAAATTCCATTCACCATCAAGTCCGTCTGAGAGAAAATCAAGTTAAAATCAAAATCTACTTTTAAAATTATTTTTTCACAATACTCTTTGTTATATACTAGAGATCATCTTCAAATCCCAGTAAAAGTCCTCAAGATGGAATGTTTAAGCCAGTATACAAGTGAAACTCAAAAAATTAGAATATTGTGCAAAAGTTCATTTATTTCAGTAATGCAACTTAAAAGGTGAAACTAATATATGAGATAAGACTCAAGCAAAGCAAGATAGTTCAAGCCGTGATTTGTCATAATTGTGATGATTATGGCGTAAAGCTCATGAAAACCCCAAATCCACTATCTCAGAAAATTAGAATATTACACACAATCAATAAAACAAGGATTGTTCATAGAACAATATCAGACCTCTGAAAAGTATAAGCATGCATATGTACTCAGCACTTGGTTTGGACCCCTTTTGCATTACTGCCTCAATGCGGCGTGGCATGGAAGCTATCAGCCTGGGACATTGCTGAGATGTTATGGAAGACCAGGATGCTTCAATAGCGGCCTTCAGCTCTTCTGCATTATTCGGTCTCATGTCTCTCATCTTCCTCTTGGCAATGTCTCATAGATTCTCTATGGGGTTCAAGTCAGGCGAGTTTGCTGGCCAATCAAGCACAGTAATCGAACATTCATTGAACCAGTTTTTGGTGCTTTTGGCAAAAGTAGCTCTCATTAGAAAAGAGGACTTTGGACCACTGTGCTTCATTAAGACCAGGGTCAATGCAGCCGTCTACCAGGAGATTTTGGAGCACTTCATGCTTCCTTCCGCAGATGAGTTTTATGGGGATGCTGACTTCATTTTCCAGCTGCCCACACTGCCAAAAGCACCAAAACCTGGAGCCAAAATGTAACAGTTAAAGAATGATGAGCTAACATGAATTGCAATGAAAAAGTGTGAACAGCCTAGAACCAAGAACCTGATGATGATTCGTGCACAAGTGTGGCATGCAGGAGAGAGCAGCTCTGTGTCTGTACACGAGACGTCACTGTGCTGTCCACACTCCCTGCACTGACCGGAGATGCTGCTATCTGCCCTATGTCTCCCTCCCACTGGATTCTTCAGGAAAGATTAACCCCTTCTACCATTAGAAGCACAGACTTAAAACTTGCTTAGCTTATGTATATATTGCTGACCATCAGATTTACAGTGCTATATATTTTTAAATAACTCGGACAAACCCTTTAAGGTTTTTTTTTTATATCTTAAATGCACTTATGTGAATTAATTAATAGTAATTTGGACTTTAAATTTGGTTAAAAACCCATAATATAAAAAAAATACCAAAAATTTAAAAAAAATGATAAATTTGAAGACAATTTTGCATGTTGTGGCAAATCATGACATCTAGGAGTTTTTTCAATATTTTATTTGCTTTCAGCACACCAAAATACATAGAAATTAGATGAGAATAATCAAACAGCTTTTTAGCTGTGATTCAGCGTAACCAATGTTCAGGGACATTTCTTTCATAAAAATATACATACGATTACACTGGAAATAGTTATTAAGTAAAATATTTTGTGCACATCTTGTAGTCTAAAAATAATGCAGGAGAGAGACATGTAAATGGAGCAACAGATTTTTGGCTTATTTTGTTAAAGAATGCAAGGGACTGTTGATATCTTTTTACATTATTTCTACAGCTGCTGAATGCATGCCCTCATTATAAATAGGCCAGTCAATATTTATTCTACACATCTCCTGAGTAAATGTTTAGATTGGAGAAAGGGGTGGGGGAGGGAAAAATTAGATAAGAAAAACCTAGTTAAAAATAACGGACCTCGATGATTAATAGTTTCTAAATATTGTTTAGAATAATGTTTTTAGAGAAGGAAAACTGGAGTATATATTCATTGCCCAGAGAAATGCTGTAACTCAACAGTAAACTCTAAAAAGAAAAAAATGATCCAACATTCTTTGAAATTCATATCAGAACCTGTTACAATTGGTCAAAACAAATTATCATTAATAAGTTAACAAGGATGTAAATCTCCTCTCTTTTCAATTTTTATTTAACTAGTTCAGTATACTATTCAGAAATTTCCACTTCGGTTATTTATAGAAGTGCAAATCAAATTATGTAATATAATAAATCAATATTGTACTCAAATCAGTATAATCTGTTTTTCTTTTTATATAATTTTATTAAAAGTTCTAAATAATTAAAAACCAATGTTAACTAATATAAAGTAAGAAGAAAAGAAATAAAAAAGTCTAATAGCTCATGAAAATAAAAAATAAAGTAAAAATAGAAAATAAAAAAAAATAACTTCCAATCTTCTTTACAGCAGTTAAGTACAATTATAAATTTACCTAGCACCAAGGTAGAAATCAGGAGACTGTGAGTTCTAATCCTGGCTGGTGATTTGAGCTGGTCTCTCTTTCTCAGCCCAACCCATCTCACAGTTTGAAGAAGGAATATTAGGTATGTTCAGCACCTTGAGTTTCTTCTAAAATATATTAAAATATTAAACATGGGATTTTTAAAAAAAAAATCTAAAAAAGGAACAGACCAGAACAGAGTAACAGATTGGAAGGGACCCTGAAGGTCTTCTAGTCCAACCGTGGCTCAAGGATTTTTAATTCAATTGTGTAGAATGTGAAGGATGTATGCTTTTGTTTTATTTTTTATGTATAATGTACACAGAAGATGACATTTAATTTTGTTGTACGAGGTGCAATGACAATAAAGTAAACTAAACTAAACTCAGGCAGGAAACCCCATGGTATAAAGGGCCTATACCATTTCAGACAAATGTGTCCAATCTCTTCTTTAAAACTTCCAGTGTTGGAGTATTCACAACTTCTGGAGGCATGTTGTTCCATTGATTAATTGTTCTGTCAGGAAATTTCTCCTTAGTTCTAGGTTGCTTCTCTCCTTGATTAGTTTCCATCCATTGCTTCTTGTCCTGCCTTCAGGTGCTCTGGAGAATAGCTCAGCTCCCTCCTCTCTGTGACAACCCCTGAGATATTGGAACACTACTATCATGGCACCCCTAGTCCTTCTTTTCATTAAACTAGACATTCTTTACATGTTTAGCCTTCTGTCCCACAATCATCTTTGTTGCTCTTCTCTGTACTCTTTCTTGAGTCTCAACATCTTTTTTACATCATGACGACCAAAACTGGATGCACTATTCCAAGTGTGGCCTTACTAGGTGTTATAAAGTGGTATTGATACTTTAAGTGATCTTGATTCTATATCTGTTAAAAGCCAACTGTATTGGCTTTTTTGGAAGCTGCAGCACATTGCTGGTCAGATTTAAGTGATTGTCCACTAGGACTCCAAGATTCCTCTCACAGTTACTACTATTGAGCCAGGTATCACCTATACATATATAAAGAAATATAAGGAAATATATTATTAGCCAATAACATGATTCAGTTCATATATTTTGAAAATAATTTCATCTTTTCTTTTTCTTGAATAACATATATGAAAGACTTAAGTACTGAAAAGGTTAATCTGGCTTGGTTTTCTTTTTCTCCTCTTTTCTTTCTCAACTAAGATATTCTGAGAACCCTTAGGCATTTAATTCCAAAACAGGAAGCCAGAAAGGAACACTCAGTTATTCTAATCTCTTGCAGATCATTTGGAAAGTATTCTTCTAAACAATTGCTGAGAGAACCTTTTTTAAATCTACATGCTATTACATGCAAACAAAATGCAGTGCTGTAAAAAATAAGCTAAATTATTTCTGATAAATTAAGAAATGCCCAGTTTAAAAATTTAGTGGTGACAATGATGGTGGTAGGTAAATAGAAGGGAAATTGTTTACCAGTTAATGATGCTTACCAGTAGGAATAAAGTGTTTTAAATTTATGATATTTCTTTTAAAACAGTTTAGATTAAACCTAAGCATGAAAACAAAGTCTATAGGAAAGGCTAGGATTCTTGAAAAATATATGCAATACTACTTTTCATTCCAAGCAATTGGTATCTTCCAAGTATAAACATAATTCCTGAAACTGAAACTAAGAATGTTTTATAAAATGTTTCGCAATTCTTAACTATTTCAGCTGTAAATCTATACTTACACAAATATCCAAGCCCAGATGAATTTAGGACTCATTTGTGAATAGACATATACAGGCTGTATATGATTTATGACCAAAATTCAGCCCAAAATTTCTATTGTTAAGTGAGATATTTGTTAAGTGAGTTTTGCCCCATTTTACATGCTACAGTTGTTAAATGAATCACTGAAGTTGTTAGTAACATAGCTGTTAAGTGAATCCAGCTTCCCCATTGATTTTGTTTGTCAGGTTGCAAAAAGTGATCATATGACTCTGGGATACTACAACAATCATAGTTTTATAGTTTTATAGTTTTATTAGGATTTGTAGGCCGCCCTTTTCCCTGAGGGGACTCAGGGCGGCTCACATAAAACTGGGAAGGGGGGGATACAGACAACAAAATAGAGACATATACTAAAATGGTAAGCAACATACATTCATCATTCGGGAGGGGTAACTATCCTTATCCCCAGGCCTGACGGGCGAGCCAGTTCTTCAGGGCTGTGCGGAAGGCTTGGACGGTGGATAAATATGAATCAGTTGCCAAGCATCTGAATTTTGACCACATGACCATGGGGATGCTGCAACAGTCATAAGCTACTTTTTTCAATGCTGTTGTAACTTCAAATGGTCACCAAATAAACTGTTGTAAGCTGAGGACTATCTGTAATAGCAATAGCACTTAGGCTTATATACTTATAGACAGTGCTTTACAGCTCTCTCTAAATGGTTTACAGAGTCAGCCTATTGCCCCCAACAATCTGGGTCCTCATTTTACCGACCTCAGAAGGATGGAAGGCTGAGTCAACCTTGAGCCTGGTGAGGTTCAATCTGCCAAACTGCTGGCAGCCGCTGATCATCAGAAGTAGTCTGAAGTACTGCACTCTAACCACTGCACCACTGCGGCTCTGTAATGGATAATATTTTTAGTGACAGAAAAACAAGCTGCCTGATACACAAGCTGTGTATCCTTCTTGTGATCATCTGCACATTCATACGTTTGAATTTCTTCTACCTCCAATGGTAGCATCAGAATTATCTAGAACTGATTTCCATTTTGGCAAGCTAAATAGACATCCTCCAACTCACATACCTAAAAGGCTTAACAATGTTCCTTTTGGTTTTTTTAGGCTATGAGAATATTTCCTCTTTTTTCAGATTAATGTACTTTGGGGAGTAATGTAAAATCATGTGGAAACACAAAGATCCTCTTGAGTAATTCTGTTGTAACTAAATAATCTGTCCTTCATATAGGCTTCTATATATTACATGTGGGTGATCAAGCAATTAAGTAAAGGTGGCAGAACTACTCAACCAAATATAGCATTATGGTTTTAGAAGCTTGATGGTAGTGCCAAATGAAAGTAAATGGTTGAAACCAAGTTGCAACACAACAAATGTGTGGCAATGTTATGCCTTCTAAGATTGCTGTTGATGTGACAACACTTTTGTTGAATGGGCCCACACAGTTAGAGGCAAATGAAACTTTGATAATACATAGGCAGGAATGATAGCCTCTGTTAGGCAACTACAATTCTCTGCAGAGAAGCTAGCAAACTCCTCCTTTGATGTCCATGACAAACACAGATCTACACTGTCTGTCATAAAAACTGAATTCCATCTAGAAATGAAATCAGGGATTTTTTTAACATCCAAAGAGTGGCATGCTGGTTTCAACTAGATAGCTGGAGAGAGAAAAGGGAAATCATTGAAAATAAAAAATAGGTAATAAGAATACCACTTTTATGGTTGGCAGTCTGTCATAGCCAGTAGCTCAAAGGGCTTATACTTTAATGCATATAAAATGCTAAATATTCCATGAAGGAGAATTAAAGAATAAAGATTAGTGAATTCTATGACAAATTGCTTTGTAAGGATATGTATATGCACTGAAGGATGTTCAAGTGGAAAATGAAACACTGTAATTTTTTCAATTATTCAGAAAAATTATCTGGCTGCCTATTTCAAGCAAAAAAAAATGTGGGTGTCTCACAATACTAAACAATAAAAACATACACAAAACATTATAAATTCTAGATCAAAATTCCAAAGCTCATATATATCTCATATATAAGTCCATTCACTATCATAAATATGCAGAATGATCTAGAGCAGCTAGAGTAACAGAATCATGCAAGTTCAAATCTGCTTCCTTCTTTTATCTTTAAGTGAATTAGGGTGAGGTGGGGTGGCTGAAGCATTTTTGTAAACCACCTCCTTCATCTGGGCTAAGCCTTGTTTATATGATCATTGCTTTGGTAATGGATCTTCCTCTGTCCTTCAAGGTCTTTCCTTATAGCCGTTACATCATTTCCATCCTTCCCAGGAAAATCTGAATCAGGACCATGTGAAAAACATGCAGGTATGTTGCTCTCCTCCTCTGCTGGCAACTCCCCTAGATTACTCAAATTTTGTAATGAAACTACAGTATACCCCAAGTGATACTGGTCATACCAATATCCACTGATGAACTGATGGGATAAAAGATCCAATTGTGGATAGTTCTAGGTTTATCACATTAAGAGACAGTTCTGATGGACCATAATTATTCTTTCAAGCTAAGCCATGGAGAGTGTAAAGCTGTACCTTTATGACAACACAATCAAAATGCTTGATCTATCCCAACAATATGTATTATTAATGAAACTAGCAAGAATGTATGCAGTCACTAATTCAAGAAATCCAGTGCTTAGAAGAAGGAGGATTAAGACACTTGCTGTTGTGGGCTGTCATCTGAACTGAACAGTGTTTCAATGTGGGTTTGAATGACCAAACTTTTCTAGACACTCTCTGTCATGGTTCTAAAATAACAGGAATAAAAATGTGTAAGTTGTAACTGTATATCTGGCTTCATTTAATCCCAACGAGTACAATTGTCAGACTTCAAATCTGGCACAGTTAGGAATCTAACTCCACATCCAGGAAATAACTGGACAACAGATAACAAAATAATAAAAATAACAGAAGGTTCAAAATTTGACACAATTAATAAATAGTTTAATTAAAGACAAGAAAAAAAATCATCAGTATTTAAATCCTAAGCCTTTTCCTCATGCCTATACAAGTCAGTGCATATTTTGGTCTTATTTTTCCAGCCTTGATATTAGAAAGCCCAGGCTTACTGCTTATGCAAAAAGTTCTGTCTGGTATGAATAGTATTGCATCATATCTCACCAGCTTCAGCCTTAGATGAATCATGCATGGCAGCACAGCAGGGTTTGGTCATGTTAATTTGCTGATGTATTACGCAGGCTTCTTCTTTATGAACTAATTTTGTCATGCCCGTTTCTATATAATTAAGCAAATGGTGAATTACTGGAGCATGCTTGTCCTGCAAAATGATTTGATATCCCATATAGGTGTGGTGGCGTTCGACCTGAAGGAATAAGGTATTGGTAGAATGACATTTATTCCACATTTCATCTAATATCCTGATTTCTGATCTTCTGGATAATAGTGATAATTATTATTTAGCAATATATATAAGGAGGAGACAGAAATTAGTGCTGGAAAAGAAAAATAAAATCACCTTGGACTCTCTGGAGCAGGGGTGTCAAACTCAATTTCACTGAGAGCCGCATCAGGATTGTGTTTGACCTGTGGGGGCCATGGTAAGTGATTCACTCATGTTACGGGCACCTGTGGTGGCCTGAGCACTCTGCCAATGAACACGGACTCCTGAGCTCCGTTTTCAGCTGCAACGGCTTCCCAAGGATCGCGCACAGCTCTCCCGAGCTCTGTTTTCACTGGCAGAGGCACCATAGACCAGTTCTTTGCTGTTTCCAGAGAAGCCCCACAGGCCAGATCTAAGCACTCCACGGGGCATATCTGGCTCATGGGCCTTGAGTTTGACACCTGTGCTCTAGAGAAATATATCCCAGTCCTGGGTAAGTTATCCAAACTTGGGTAAAAGTGTTTTTTGGGGGGCGGGGGGAGAATAGTGATAAACAAACTCATTTTCCAATCACAATAGGAACTTTTAAACCAACTTAAGTTTTTACCTACATTGAGTAAAAATAATTTTCTGCTAAGCAGTTGTGGGTAATGAAAAATTGGGTTCTGCCAGAAATCTTGTTGTTCACAGAAATGCTATAAATATAGGAACAGAAATTGGAGTTACTGCATGATTGCACAGCCTGCAATATCAGATCATCACCTACATGGGCCGACATGTAGCCCCTAATCTCATGGTTTTACCAAGGCGTATGTGTGAAAAGATGGTCATAAAACTGTTTCCACAATACTCCCTATTTCTGGCAGTATCCAGGAACCAGTTTTTCTCAGGCTCAGTTAACACTCAAAATTGGTTTGACTCTAGATTTTCTTTATCTATTGGACCTGCAACTAGTAGTTTTCTGTTACTACTAGTAGTAGCATGTTCAACATGCTATGGCCTCGCTCGGAATTAAGAGGAACGCTTTAGGGCTCAGAGGCTGCAGCTCAACAGATTACAGTGGCAGAACCTGAAGTTGTGACTGGTGTCAGTCCTGCTTTAGTATCTGCACCCTGAATATAATAAACACCTCAATTCTTATTCCCAAAAAGTGATTCCAATCTCAACTCATTAAAAAAAATAACTTTATCACAATCCAACTGACCAGTATAAACATCATACAGGATTTTAAAAATGGTATTTTGCCTGAGGTTATGCCAAACCATTTCAATTTAGACTGAACTTCATGAATGTGGGACAGAGACATGGTCAAATGCTTTCTCCTGGCTTTTGGAGAAAGCTCATTTATCTGATACTTTGGATTGACAGACACATCTTCCTCCACAGAAAGACATTTGGGGAAACATATCACAGCCTTAGCAAGGTGTCACAAGCTTAGCAATAAATCCACATTGATTCCTGTTCATACAACAAAACAAGATAATCTGGCACTAGGTAATGCATGACACTTCAAATGCCAGAAGGTGCTTGACATGGCTATATTTGGTAGAGGGTGTTTTGGTAACTCCCTAAGAATCCTTGCCAGATTCTTTTTGGGCATTTCATGAGAGGCAATTCTCTGTCTGTTGGCAAACAGGAAATGCAGGATTTTTAACACCAGGATTTTCAAGAGATGCTGGGTCCACTGTCCCTCAGATATTCTGAGAGCAACAACATTTCTCAAGCCACTGTTATAAATTCTAATGGCTGCCTAGCTTTAGACATGGATATAGTGTGAATTACAGTCAGTACTGATTTAGCTCTTGTAACTGCTAGCGAAACCGCCTGCTAGAAAAGAGCTCAAAATCAGGAAGAATGATTATCCTGTGCTTGTTTTGAAAAGCCTTGACAGTGATGGCATGCATCAGTTAAATGCCCATCATCCAAGCACAACAGACATACTGCATGTCCATCAGAAGCATCCCTTTATGGCCAAAACAGCCACTCCAAATCAAAACAATTCAAAATAGAAGGCTTCGCTTGTTTACAACTGAACAACAGAGAGAGTCTCCATGACACAGAACCTGAAGACTTTCTGGCAGTAAACCAAGAGCCTCTCCATTCCTGTGAAGGCTTCCTACAATAACAATGCTAGTTGAGCCCACACACACACGTTTTAGATTATTAAACATAATCTCCACCAATCATCACTAGTGAATCTTCCTTTCTTAGGATGCTGAAACCTAGTAATAGGCATCAACTATCCTTTCAACAAGTCTTAAAGATACTTCTATGGAACATCTACCCTGAAAGCTTTTTATCTATCTAACTATCATCTGTCTGTCTGTCTGTCTGTCTGTCTGTCTGTCTGTCTGTCTGTCTGTCTGTCTGTCTGTCTGTCTGTCTATCTATCTATCTATCTATCTATCTATCTATCTATCTATCTATCTATCTATCTATCTATCTATCTAAGTTATGGGAACACCCTGATCATTCACCACAATATGATTTATGCAAATCCATATCGTAATATAAAAACATACCATGCTGACTACATCTATGGTTTACTTATTTGAGAAAAAAGTAGAAACACAATATATTCTCTTGCAATTTAAATATATGCATGAAGTCTAATTCTCATCCTTACAATTTGAGCAGAAGTTATGACAATGAGTAAAAATGAACTCCTTTAATGGATTACTCTAAGTACAATGAGGCCCAAATATAATTGTCGTTTACTTTTGACCAATTTTGCAGATCACAATATAAATTTTCCCTAAAAGTTTATTAGCTCAATAATTACCCTAATTGTCTAACTAGACAATATGCTAAACCAGACTCTTCAAGCATATTCTTGCATACAAACAGCATTTCAGAAATGCAACACTTTTGTGGCAACCTGAATTACAACTGGTTTCGCAGTTAGTGAATAGTTATCCTGTGAGATTAAGAGACACTGAGTTACTTAATGCTACTTAATATAATATATCTACTAGTGAAAGGAATCAATACAATACAATACAATAGCAGAGTTGGAAGGGACCTTGGAGGTCTTCTAGTCCAAGCTTCTGCCTATGCAGGAAATCCTACACCGTTTCTTGTGCCTGAAAAAACGAATTAAGTTTCCTCCCAAAGAGGGGTGGAGAGAGATTGAAAGAGCAAAAAAGAAAACTCTTTTTCCTAGAAGGAAAATTACTCTTCAGCAGAATACAGAAAATGCAGAATAGACTACTGTAATACAGAGCACTAACTCAAAATATGTGGGAATTGTATAGCAATCTTGTTTTTTAAGAAAAACTGACTTGACTCACCTAGTGTCTGGTTAGGGGTTATTTAAAATGGCGGCAATGTTTTCACATACATCAGTATTTATGAGTTAAATCATTTCATAGCATTAATCATTAATCCATAATCTTATTTAATAAAAAGGAATTCTAATATTAGAAGGTACTATGCAGAAAAAAACTGGATTCTTTTTTTGTATATTAATTCTTAATTGTATCATCACAATTGTCACAATAGCAAAGCCTATCAAAACCATCAACAGATTTTGTTTAACAGTAAACACAAAACATAGCTTAAAGTTTGTATCAAGTCAGTAATGTTTTAAGAGACATACCACTTGCTAAAGCACTCAAGAATAGCCTTTTAAACAAACTTTTGCTATAGTCTTTTGAAATATTTTATGTGTACAATAAATTGTGACATTACAAAAGAATACATAATGGTCTATTTCTTTTATGTCAAATTAATTCTTTGCTCCGTCAGCAAAACTTTATCCATAAACCCACACTAAAAACAAAATAAACTAGAGATTTAATTAATAATGTTACAGCTTAAAGTTAAACTTCACATGTAGCTTTGATCTTTCAAATGCCAATGTATTTATATTTTAGTAAAGATCATTTAACACAATTATCTGTAATACCATGATTCAAAAAATGATTTAAAACTTTAACATAAAAATATAACATATATGTTGCTAGCAAAACATTAAATACCAAACTAATCAAAGGCCACAGAACAGAACTTTCCGGCTTCACAGAAATCAACCCAGCATTACACAATGACACAATTTCAATTACCAATTTTAAATTGATACAATTTAACACATTTTGAATTTGAATTCAATCACTTTTGAGATTTAGCAGAAATTGTAGTACCTTGGTATATATAAGAATCGTATTCAATAATAGAAATATACGGGCTCAGTTTTCCACTGAAAACTTTTTTACCGTTTTACCATTTTATTTGGTAATATTTCAAAATAAAGCAAATTTTTCAGACACCAAAATCATCAATGCTTCATCATTTTAAAGGTTAACTTTAATATTTTGATCTAGTATTGATATCAATATTCCATATTTTAGCCAGTTCTTCAAGTTTTGAGTGACTGGTCTCCCCTGTCTCTTATAATATCCTGGGATAAGTGATTTTCTTAACTTTGACATGGTCTCTTTCTTGCCAGAATTAACTGAAGCATTTCAAGAAGATGATAAGATAAAAGCATATCCTCCTTGTCTTTGGCAAATTCAAGTGAGATGACACTATTGAAAACAGATGTGATTAGTTGTGATTTAAAACTATGTAAGTTGGCTAGAAAAGTCCACGAGATGTAACTTGAATGCAGGGGGGAGGCACTGCTGCTTATTTGGCAGTTTTGAAAGACTCACTCATCTTTTGGGGTCTCCGAGTAGCAGAAGAAACAGAAAGTCTTTTATTTCTTTAAAAAATATTTTTAGTGTTTCTGAATATTATTCTCATACTGCCTTGGAATAAATGCAAATATAGTATGGTCATTCTTAATACTAAAGTATTTATAATCCTGCTGGGTTGGAGGACAAAGCAATACACACCACACCATGCTCCATCCACCGTGTTTCCCCGAAGCTTGGCCTTATTTTCAAGGAGGTCTTATTCTTTTTGAGGTGCAGGAGATGGCGAGCATGGTCACCTCATAGTTGCTGCTGTGTTGCAATATTTTCAGGGAGGGCTTATTTTCAGGGGAGGGCTTTAATGCATGCACTCAAAAGCCCGATTGGGCTTATTATCCGTGGAGGTCTTATTTTCAGGGAAACAGGGTAGTTGTATTCTTAGGTGATCTGGTCTTCACTAGTCACCCATGCTTCTTCTACTGCTGCTGCCATTACTTCTCTTGTCACATTGGATTTCAGTCCAAAATAAATCGGGGGGGGGGGAGGAATTGCCTCAACTCCAATGAAACCTCCACAACATTGATAAACATCTTCATCTTTAAAAACAAGTCTTAATGTCACAGAACATAACTCTATGCCAACAGCCTCATGCTTCAAAAAAATCTTTTTTTTTACAGCTTCTTCACATTCCCATTATTTTCAACCAATAATTGCCATTCATTTATCATAAACCCATGATTTATCTGGGAATAAATCTGGTAAAATAAAACAAACCCTTCTAGTATTATTCTTAAATCTTTCACATTAAGAAACCTAGTCTTAAAGTTTAAAAAACTTAGTCTTAAATTTTCTTCCTTCCTTCCTATTCTCATTTTCCATCTGTTTTTTCCAAAGACTTCACTAAATTCTTTTTTTTTTTACAAAAACCCATTAATCTAATTTCACTTTAAGTATTCTCTCTGTCCCAATAAACAAAGGAACACAGGGATACCTGTGTTGCCAAGCTGACTGTACTCATTAAGCACACTTATCCAGGGATTTTCCCATTCCCCTATATACAGTACCATGCCGGAATACTTAAATCAAAGTCATAGAAAGAAATCCCCCTATCTCATATACTCCACTGTCAGCATCTCCAGAAAGAGAAATCTAAGCCTGGTCCTTCAGATGTTCCTTCCTGACACAACTGGAATATCACTTATGTCCTACGGGGGTCTTGGTGTCTCTCAGCTTAGTTGTTTTCTTGCAGACATTTCATTATTCAATGACCTAGTTAGGTAATTAATCATCTGCAAGAAAACACCCATGTTCAGCAAGCACCAAGGACCCCACAATTCAACACTGAGCTATACTCTCTTCTATTGATATTGATGTCCTATTTTGACATTCTTGCTTGCAGCAGCACAAGGAATAGCCTTCTATGCATTGTATGTCTGCAACTCATGCTTGGTAGCTTTATCTTTATATCTCTAACTACCTTAGCATTAAAGTCAGAACGTCTTTTCATATATTTCCTGAACAGTCTCAGGGGCATGGGTAATGCTCTACAAAAGGCAGAACAGATATCCCCCCCTTACCAAAAAGATGCATAAAATGGTCATGAACTGCTTGGCATTTGGACACCAAGAAACCTTGGTTTAAATGCTAGAATTAGTTGGTGCTATTCATAGCAGCCATTATCCTTTCTTCTGCTCCTATTCTTCTTCCATTTGTCACAGTATGTCTTTCCCAATTCATGGATCAAGATAATGCACGCTTAACTGCTACAACATTCAAAAGAAACAGGAAAGATATGTTCGCATCCACGCCGCAACGTCACAAGCAACTTCAGGGGTACTATCACATGGCAGGGACCTCGGCTGGTATGTCAGCCGGCAGGGCGGCTTATCAGCAAACTGGTAAGCCTTCCAGATCGCTATACGTGATCTATGAACACTTGTTCCCTAGGGCTAAGAAAAAAAATTACCAAAAAAGAATTCAATAGCCTTACAGTTGGGAGATGATCTAGGAATGTGTAAGAACAATAAAATCTCAGTCTCTACTCAGCCGAAGACTGAGTCGAACAGGGAAGGAACCAGTCAGAGGAGGCATGTCCCAAAAAAGATGACTGAATCTCCAGGCAGAGAAACAGAGTTACTACCCATTCCTGGAGAATCTCCCCCCTCCACTATGGAGAATCATTTGTGTCTTGATCAGTGCCTCAAACCTCCTTAAGCTCTAAAGTATTTGTCAGATAATTCAGTTAAGTTAAATCTTTAACAGTTACTGTACTGTTAACAAAACCAATACTTTTATTCTGGATTCAGGAGCACACTTCTTTACACTAGAAGTTTCATGTTTCAAATAAGAAACAGCAACTGTTTCAACTGGATAGTTATCAGCCAAGGCTAGTAAAAGCCTTCACATAGACAGTACTAAGTGGGTTACCACTCTTTTTTCAGTTTAGTTTTCTGCTTTTTTAAAATCATTGTATAGCAGTGCAAAGCATCCGACATCCACAGGATCAATCATGATGCTGAATAGCAATCTTGGTTCCTTTGGCTACAGTTAATTTATGCTACATATTCTTCACATTTCACAGAGCATGGCTTAGCAATCAGACAAGACGGCTGCATAAAATATGCTACAAGGGCTTAATTGCAAAATACTTCAGAAATATGTAAGTAGTTTTTAAGGAAAAAGAACTTTCCCAGGGAAGCAGTTTGACAGTGAGATGAAAAGCATATAAATTCAGTAAATAAATAAAATACAAAAGATATTAACTTTGCCACCTTTACTAATAAAGATTTGTTTGCCATATCCCAAACTACTGAACAGACCAGGAGTGGGCTCCTACAGATTCACCCAGGTTCAGGAGCACCCGTAGCTGACATTATGACAAGTTCAGACAACCTCCAAATCCCAACCCTGGCTGGTCCTGCCCACTAAGTGCAGGGACTACACAGAGGCTTGGGGAGGGGGAAAACGGCCCTCTGGAGCCTGGGGGAAGCAGTTTTCACCCTCCAAGAGGCTCGAGGAAAGCCTCTGGAGCCTGGGAAGGGGGAAAATGCCCCCTCCGCTGTGGTGCATGAGGCCCACTAGGCCACGCCCACCATGGCTGCACCAGGAACCAGGCAGAGAACCTGTTGCTGAAATTTTTGAACCCCACCCCTGGAACAGACTCTTTGGAAGAGTCTGGAAACTGCACTGCCCCATTGCTCTTGCAAATCTAAACTTTCTCATCATATAATTTCTTTCAATACTTTGTCTGTGATTTTATAACTATGCCAGCTA
This sequence comes from Thamnophis sirtalis, assembly GCF_051295495.1. Classification (NCBI taxonomy): domain Eukaryota; kingdom Metazoa; phylum Chordata; class Lepidosauria; order Squamata; family Natricidae; genus Thamnophis; species Thamnophis sirtalis. The sequence continues at coordinate 38,213,341 of NW_028261385.1, read as the reverse complement.
TGTCACATGAAAGGTAAATCTGCCTTGTATAATTTACTGATCTTATTTATCAAGAGACAAAGAACATATAGAAATAAAAGCAGATTTTCAACATTCACTTTGTGAACTAAAACTGTCACTCACACATCAATACACTGAAACCATCTATTCGTCCAACTCAAAGTTTAATTAGCCAGGATAGGTTTGAGTTCCAGAAGAAGCCCACTCTGCATATCACCTTGTGATCACTTAAACTACTCCCATTCATTTCAACAATGCCTAATGCCATATAACCCAGTTACTAGTCTTGTAGCCATCTCATCTGCTGGTATTTTTCCACTTGAGTGCCACTGCCTCATCCATTTTACATAGGAATCATCTTGCTTTGAGAACACTTCATATTTTTAAAACTACACATTTCCACTAAGGATGCATCACTATTTGACTTCTCATTGTTCCTATCACCCATCTCCTCCGACTGCATGACTGTAACTTTGTTGCTTGTATCCTTTATATTGATTGTTTTCTGATTGCTTATTTTTACCCTGTGACTATCATTAAGTGTTGTACCTTATAATTCTTGAAGAATGTATCTTGTCTTTTTATGTACACTGAGAGCATATGGACCAAAGGCAAATTCCTTGTGTGTCCAATAAAGAATTCAATTCAATTCAATTCAATTCAATTCTATTCTATAGAGCCAAGGTGGTGCAGTGGTTAAATGCAGCACTACAGGCTACTGCTAGATCAGCAGTTCAGCGGTTCAAATCTCACCGGCTCAGGGTTGACTCAGCCTTCCATCCTTCCGAGGTGGGTAAAATGAGGACCCAGATTGTTGGGGGCAATATGCTGACTCTCTGTAAACTGCTTAGAGAGGCCTGAAAGGCCTATGAAGCGGTATATAAGTCTACTGTTATTGCTATTGCTATTCTATTCTATTGAACTTTCTGGCACATTTGCAAATGATGTCTAAGCCGAAGTATCCTAGGAAAAAGTTTTCAGCTTCTATGGACTATCATGCCCATTCCTATTTTCATACAAATTTCACATAGAGGAACAAAGGAACTCTTACAAATCATTATATAATAAAATACGGTAACAATATGTCATTCTTTGCCATTTAGAGAACTATGATAAACTAAAGATTTTTTTGTATTTAGTTTTTATGTGGCTCTAAATATTGCAAAGGGAGGATAACAAGTTAAACATCTCAATTCAAAATTTTCAAATAGAACAGAAATTCACAGAATCACCTGGTTAATTTTCTTTCAGTTATAAAACACAAACATAATTAACAAAAACTATTGGAATTCCTTAATAGCTGTTAAGAGTGACTCTAGAAAGCTCAAGCTATGAGTTTAGACCTCTGGTACATGCAATATTTAAAAAGTGTTTTGAAATCTAGGCATCAAAACATTTTATTAATTTACTTCTCCCTTATGAACTAGAATTGAAATTAATTGTACAAAGTCACAATGTCCATCTAGCACAATCTCTACTTCTTCTAAAAAGTTACTATAGAAAATGCTTTAGCAAGTTTGTAATACTGTAAACTAGAAACCAGTTTAAATTACAACACTGTATGTATTTATGCACACGTGTGAATGCCTTAGGGTTGGCACAATTTCAACATTTAAACATTGCTTTTAGGGGGAAATTACAAACACTGCTACAAATTTCTAATAGTAAGAGCAGCTCAACAGTTAACCCAAAGAGGTTACCACAGAAAGATCAGATTCTCTTGACTTGATGGATTAATGCTGAAGCTGGACACCATCTGTTTTGAATATTTTGATTTGATTCCTTGATGGCCAAAATGGCCCATCTAGCTATATTGTGATAATGTTCCTTCCCTGAGGATGGTAAAAAAAATCTGTATAACCAATCAAGCATTTTACAAAGCAAACATTTCTTGGTTATGAAAGAACACTATCTATACAGAAGAATTAGCACAAGGACTCATGGACTGGGATTTCAAAATTCTATTATTGTTTCAGAATTCCAAGGGAATAATAATGCCAAGGAAATAAACAGATTGGCAGATTTTGAGGCAGAAAAAAAAAATCAACATCGGAGAGAAACTGAAAATGGTGTAACTCCCATCTCAACAATGACATTTGTAATATTTTCAGAAAAGGAAAAGAGGAGAAAGAATGGGAACTCCTTTATGTGTTTTTGAGCTATTCTGAACTAGAGAACAGATTCACTTCCACAAGATTTTCTAGCAGTCTAATTTAACTGCTGTAATGTAAAGGGACAAATAATCTCAAACACAGTTTGTCGACTACTTGCAACTGTTCTTGGCAATGCAGCATTCGTGAGATTGTTAGACGTAATTTTACAAAAGGAAATGACTGGCCCTAAGAGACATCTCTGAGATGAACAGTGTGTTCAGAAATGTGCTCTATTATCCTTGCAGAATACAAAAACAAACAGATCAATAAATGACAATCAATAAACTAGTCTGATATCTTCCAAGTGTGTTGGGACTAAAGTTCTGATGTTTTTTGTTCATTCTTGAGCGCACCAAATTGGATGTTTGCAAGCAATATCATCTCTCTCTCTCTCTCTCTCTCTCTCTCTCTCTCTCTCTCTCTCTCTCTCTCTCTCTCTCTCTCTCTCTCTCTCTCTCTCTCCCTCCCTCCCTCCCTCCCTCCACTCTCACTCTCTCTCTCTCCCTCCCTCCCTCCCTCCCTCCCAGATAAAATTAGGAGCTAAGCTGGAAACACTTAACAATAAGAAATTATTTTCATCTCTTGCATTTAACTCCCCGTTCCTGCCATAAAATAATTTACATATCTAAATGTATATCGGACCCATCAGAAAATTTGAAAGCTATGACAAGCGTAATTAGTGGAAGAAACCTTTCCTTTTGCAGTTATCCTACCTGTTGTTAAAAATGAATCAAGTAGCAAACATACACAACTCTCCTTTCGCACCTATTAAGTCCATAACAAGAACACTATGAGGTGAGTTGCGGTGAGAGTTATGTGACCTACTCAAAGTCATCCATCTGGCTTTTACGTCTAAAACTGGATTAGAACTGACAATCTTCTAAGCCAGCACTGTAATCATTACATCAAACTGGCTCTATATTATGTAAATAATGTACATGATATATATTCTGTAACTTTTACTTAGAGTGTAGATTACTGGAATGTGTATGTGTGTATTATCCAACTTGATTCCTTATTATTTTAATCTCATTTTTCCCAGAGGCTGGGTCACCTAATCAAGTCTATTATGGCTAAAACAAGTCAGTAATTTAAAAAGCCTAAAGTTATATTAAGATTTACAAGCTAAAGAATCCCCAAATTCCAACAAAAGTATCCAAGATACTAGTGCTTCACAGTACTGGGACAAAGTGCTGTAATTTTAAGAGAAGATTTTGAAGGGATTTCCTTTGTAAAGGAAAAGACTATATGCTACTTCTGCAGCTCTAAAGCTCCTGCAGCATTTCCAGTTCATCAGGTACAGAGCTACGGAATTTTAAACCTTCCTAATTATCCATAAGACTAAATTGGGTCCCAGATAATTTAGTCTTCACTTTCCACAAACCATTTATTTTTAAATGGAAGGAGGAGAAAGAGACTAGAAGTGCAGAGCAAAATCAGGACAAAAAGAGACTGATGAGAGGATTCCCTTTGGAGAGCAAATCGAGAAACAAGGAAGCATTTAGTATTGCTTATCCCAGAACTTATTTGTTGTTCTTATTGTGATTTATCTTGTTATGGTAGGAAGAAATAAAATTTAATTTATATAAAAATACACAACCTGAAATCACAAAACCAGTAATGGGTTGCCCAGTAATGGGGTATCCTTATCCATCCTTGCTTTGCTTTCAAAAAATATTCAGTTTTTAGGATCTTTTAGCTTACTGAGATATATTAGTTGGTTGAGATGTGTAATATGACTTTGATAAGTATTCAGCAGACGTCATTTTTCTCAAAAGATACCAATAAATTTGCAAAGACAGTTCAGGAAATCTCTTTTCATCTCTTATTCCAGAGGCAGGTTCTGCCCTACCTGGGCCTCTGAACAGCAGTAAGTGAATAAGAATGGCTTCAGGTGCAACATCAGAGCAGTTCAGCATTGAGCACAGAGGATTGAAGGAAAGTATTAGCATGCTGGATTATCAGGTATCATCAAAGTATTTGAAAGTACACTTTTCACAAGCTTCCACTGTATAATACACATATATCTAAAGTTTATCAATCTAATTTATTTAATATTAATGGATATTATTTTCTATTTAATATAAATGGATATATTATCTAACAGAGGGGTGCCAACTCAATTTCACTGAGGGTCGCATCAGGATTGTGTTTGAACTTGGGAGGATGGGGTGGGCAAGGCCAGGGTGGGCTTAACGAGCTTGAGGTCACTTGTGTCGGGAATCTCTGTAGTGGTCCAAGCACTCTGCCAACAAAAATGGGCCCCTGGGCTCCGTTCGAGCTGCGACGGCCTCCTGCAACCATCTGCCAGCAAAAACGGAGCTCAAAAGGGCCACACGCAGCCCTCCCGAGCTCTGTTTTCACTGGCGGAAGCACTGCGGGCCAGTCCTTTGCTGTTTCCAGGATGGCTCCGCGGAACAATCTAAGAACCCCACGGGCCAGATTTGGCCCCCAAATCTTGAATTGCCCCCCCCCTTGAATTTGGCCCCCCCCCTTGAATTTGACACCCCTGATCTAACACAACCATGTATTGAATTTTAAAAAGATAAACACCCTATATAAATCAAAACTCTGGTAGAATCTGGCAGATGCACAGGAATTAAATTAAAGATAAAAGGCAAAGCAAACCTAGGTTGATGGAATCAAATATTTATTTTACAATAAATAACCGGTTCTCCACTGGCAGTTTCATGAAAAACAATGATTTATCCTAAATAATATTCAGTTTCCTGCTGAATAGTTTTCTAAGAAAATGTTCATCCACACATGAACACACAAGCAAACAATTTGTTTGGAATAAAGAATGCAGCATGTTTGAAGGCAGCAGATGGAAGGAGAACATTACTGCAACAGCCAAGAGAGCTGTTAAAGCTTTCTGGCTATTTCTAAGCGATTTAATGTGCCTTCTTTAGAAGTTTGCACTCCCCTGTCACTTTATCTGATAGGTTTGAATGTTTGGAAAACAAATTTCATTGGCAAAATATAACAGAATGGAAATAAATAGTTAGATATGTATTATAAAGTATCACTAGATAGTTATAAAGCTTGTATATAAAAATGTTACTTTCATCGTGGTAAGATATTTTTGAATGAATGCAGTTTTCTTCAAATTAATTTCTCTGAAGTTGCTATTTCCCCCATTTTCCTCATAAGTTATCTTTCAATTATAATAACAGTCTCTTGCTTCTCTTCCTAGATATAAATTAACTGAGTATATGGCTTTGAGCAAACGGCAACAGATTCATGAACCTAAAATATTCATCTTTGTTGTTCTTTTCTTATTTGGCTGCTATGGAAAGCTTTCATCGGGATGTTCCTCAAATTTCACAACATTTTATTTTTAGATTTCAAAATTCCAAATACCTGGTATTGCTTTTAAATCTGCTGCCTTTCCAATCCCAGCTGTGCTCTTGTAACAGTGCATAAAGGCCAGCCCAGCAGATGTTCAAGGAAACCATGTGACTAATCATGCCTATACATATACTGTAAATTCTTCGTGAAGAGTTATAAGTCCCACGGTTCCTCTGGAGTATTAGGAAGGCATTTTAATGTACAAAGAAAACTGATTATAATGTACTGTTTTTTAATCAAGATGAACATAAATTGCCAAAAGGTAAAACAAGAAACTGAAGACAAAACTTCTGAAATGAAAATCCAACATCCTGCTCATTATAGCACATGACTCCTAAGTGAAATTTACAAATAGCCAATATTGTTGCAGTTCCAATTTGCTGATCCTTTCTTTCATTATCTTCTGTACATGGGTTTTTCTGCTGTGCAGTCAATGACATAGAAAAACGGCTAACAGGCTAAAGCAGTGATGGCTAATCTTTTTGTTGTTGTGCGTGCGCTATAGCATGCATGTGTGCCAGCATTCATAATGTAAAGCGCGTCCCTACATGCGCATGCAGGCACAACCATTCCCCACATACACACACACTCCGCATAACTCACCTCCAAGCTGAGCTTGATATTTCCTCTAGTGGGCCGGTGGAGGTTGGCCCATTGGGTCGCTTTTCACCCTCCCCAGGCTCCGGAGGCTTTCCTGAAGCCTGGGGAAGGTGAAATCGGCCTCCCGCGACCCTGCGAAAGGCCGAAAATCAGCTGGCTGGCACACGCATGCGTTTTGGAGCTGACGGTTCACGTGTCAGCAGATATGGCTCCGTGTGCCACAGGTGGCACATGTGCCATAGGTTCGCCATCATGGGGCTGAAGTAACAGAACCAATATTATTAGCATGCAATAGACTTTTATTTTAGAGTCCACTTTCAGGCAGAAGTTAGCATGCAGAAGTTCATTTTCGAAGTTGATTTGCAAAACCAGTTTAAGGTTAACAGGTGAAAAAAGATAATTAAGTTAATTTTATTACTAAAGGATAGTTATGGCATTATATGAAAGATATTTGGTCCATAATATTTTATACCTCTATAAAGTTATTTTGTAATTATGATATATCATAAATATATCTCCCATCTCCTCCTACTTATGACTGTATGACCTTACAATTTATATTGATATTGTTTCCCGATTGCGTATTTTTACCCTATGACTATCATTAAGTGTTGTACCTTATGATTCTTGATGAATGTATCTTGTCTTTTTATGTCTTTCTATGTACACTGAGACCATATGCACCAAAGACAAATTCCTTGTGTGTGCAATCACACTTGACCAAGAAAGAATTCTATTTCTATTCTAATAATCCTATGAGAATATTCATTTTCACATTTTAATTTTATTATTATAATGCTGTTTCCCCAGGCACTTGGGTCAGAGGGTTGAGGAAGCTCTGCTGGTGATTTGGTCTTTCTGACGTTTTAACTTGGACATGAATTACATGCAGATGCTGAACTTATTGTTTTAATTCTTACATGTTGCCCAGAGAGAATAAATTATTTAATTAATTAAACATGTAAACAAGTTTGGAGTTCATCAGGAGGTAATTCTATAACAATTTTATCTTGAATGAAAATACAGATTAAGACATTCTTGTCCATTAATGCTCAGATTAATGTACAAGAATGGTCTCTGGAATTTATATAGATATTTATTTATTTATTTATTTATTTATTTATTTATTTAATAATGTTTATTTGGCTGCCCATCTCACGAGCAGGAGAGCCTACAAACAAACCACACAAAAAAACTGAGGAAGTTTAAAAATTATTATTATTATTACAAAATAATAAGAGAGAGCATCATAGTACGAAAAATGGAACCACCGCATCAAGCCACCATTCCCTTGAGATTCCACACCTGTTTTTAAAGGACTTACAGAAAGTCAGTAGAGACAGGGCCAATCTCATTTCATGGGAGTTATTGTTTTACCGGTTGAGTGCCATGGCAGAAAAGACCATGTCCTCGGTTCTGACAGATGTAATTCCTTAGCAGATGGGAACCAGAACATTTGCAATAAGAATTAATCTGTTCCTATGTCAGTGTTGACTAGCCTTTTCAGCACCAAGTGTCGAAACAGGAGAAGCACCAGAAACTGGAAAAGCAGCTCCCTGTTACACATACATGGGAGCGCCGGAAACTGTAAAAGTAGTTCCCTGGCATGCATGCACGCGTCAGGAAACAGGACTTTGGGTTTCTGGTGTGCGCATGCATGCCGGTCACCTAGTCTTCCAGTTTCTGGTGCACATGTGCATGCGAAGACTAGCTGGCCAGCATGCATGCCAGAAACAAGAAACTCATCTTCCCAATGCATACAATGCATGTTATGGAGCTGCCCTTCCGGTTTCCATCATTCCCACCTGCGCGAAGGCCACCTGGCCTGTGCACAGTTGCACGCTGGAATCCAGAAGAATGGGCGACAGCTGACATGTCCAGAGAGATTGCTCAGCGTGCCACTTCCAGCACATGGGCCATAGGTTCACTATCACACTCCTATGTGTTTGTTAGTCTTCAACACTCTAAAGCAGGCAATTTGATTTTTAATAGGGGAAATTTGAACCTTATTTAAACCAAGTTAATGGCCTTTTAGGCTTTCTCCATGTGAGTAGAGTTCACATTTTAAGTAAAGTAAGGGCAGGATTGGGATTTTAAAGACGCTTAGGTGGGGCATGGCCAAAAAAAGGTTGGGAACCACTACTCTATAGTCATTCCATTAGACAATATATAAAAGAAAGAAAACTGGGGAAGAGTAGAACCTATTCTTATAAACTGCTGTCTCGGCCACACAGTAGATTTAACCTAATTTATAGACGTCTATATTTAGTTAAGAATCACACAATATCTGTGATCTTTTGTTTTGATTTGAAACAAAATATTATGTGATCCCAAATCATTGTAGTTTGGCTACCATAATTTATGGTTTACGATGAAGCATAACCCAAACCAGTAATGGTTTCAACAACAAGCCATAGTTGAATCAAGTATGATTTTGCCCATGTATTTTCTACACACAGAAAACTGCTGTAAATATACTATAATCAATAGTTTTTTTATGCTTAGGCTATTTGAAACTATCTATCTATCTATCTATCTATCTATCTATCTATCTATCTATCTATCTATCTATATCCATTTTATTGTGTACATTTAAAAATGAGTCTCATTTTGTATTTCTAATCCCATAATGCATGTAAAGGTTTTTTATTTTATTTTTTTAGCTTCTAAATAATATGCAAAAAATCATATACTCCAAGATTATTGTATACCAGTGGTTCTCAACCTGTGGGTCGCGACCCCTTTGGGGGTCAAACAACCCTTTCACAAGGGTCGCCTAAGACCATCCACCTCCACTGGCGTCGCCCATGCTCAGGAGCGTGTCCTGAAGCAGCAGGTGCATGAGAGCACCGGGTGGCGAAGCAGCCTCCTCCCAGCTCCGGGTGCAACCTAGATGCCGCCCCGCCTGGTCTCCACACCAGAGAAAGGCCGAGGCACTGAAGGGGGAGAGAGATGGGTTCTTCTGGATGGCAGATCAGCATTGGCTCTGACGGATGTCTGAAGCGAGCACGGTTACCGGTGCCACTTCAGTCCAGCTGCCTGCACAGGGGCTCGAAGGTGCCCGGAGAGCAGGAGACCGGCGGGGCATTCGGGCCACCTGCTTCAGTCAGTGGGATGGGCTCTCACCCAGGCAGGCGCATGCCAGGATTTGGGCCTGGACACTGCCTTTGCTGCCCCCACCACCGGTCCTGTCCTGCAGGCTAAACTGAGCTCAGAGGTTTTTTGGGCCCCAGGAAGGGCTGGCAGGAGAGGCCGGAGGGGAGGACAGGCCCCGCCCACCCATTCCTTCCATCGCAAGGAATTCCACTTGGGATGGAAGCACAGTTCGATGTAGCTTAAGCCTCCATTTAAAATCTCATTTAATGGGCAACTTCTTAATCTGTGTTAAGAAAGAGAGAGGGAGGGAGGGAGGGAGGGAGGGATGAATGGAAAAAGGAAAGAAGAAAAAGGAGGGAGGAATGGAAAAAAAGAAAGAAAGAAAGAAAGAAAGAAAGAAGGAAGGAAGGAAGAAAAGGGAGGGAGGAATGGAAAGAAAGAAAGAAAAGAAAAGGGAGGTAGGTAGGAATGGAAAGAAAGAAAGAAAGAAAGAAAGAAAGAAAGAAAGAAAGAAAGAAAGAAAGAAAGAAAGAAAGAAAGAAAAAAAGGGAGGGGGGAATGGAAAGAAAAAAAGAAAGAAGAAAAGGGAGGGGAGGATGGAAGGAAAGAAAGAAAGAAGAAAAGGGAGAGAGGAATGGAAAGAAAGATGAAAAGGGAGAGAGGAATGGAAAGAAAGAAAGAAAGAAAGAAAGAAAGAAAGAAAGAAAGAAAGAAAGAAAGAAAGAAAGAAATTTGGGGGGGAGGAACGGAATGTAAAAAAAGTAAACTTAATAAAGTGAAACTCATGTAAACCACGAACTGCTGCTGGAAGCAGGAAAGGAGGTTATTTTATCCTGGAAAATCCCAGCCTGGCTGATCTTCTCCCAAACCAAGACTGGCAGATTAATCACTATGCTTTAATTATGTTCAATTTGTAATAATGAAAATACATCCTGCATATCAGATATTTACATTACAATTCATAACAGTAGCAAAATTACAGTTATGAAGTAGCAACGAAAATAATTTTATGGTAGGGGGTCACCACAATATATGAGGCACTGTATTAAAGGGTCGCGGCATTGGGAAGGTTGAGAACCACTGTTGTACACCAATACAGATCAGAACCAAATATTATGCACTCATATTGCTGGATAATAACTAACTAACCCTGCACTGTTTAAAAAATGATAATTTAATATAGTTATTTAACCAACTATTTCACATGGTGCTTCATAAAATTAATTAGTTAATAAAATTCTGAGTTGTTTTATTGTTTTTAATAGTATTTTATTTCTCTTAAATTTAAATGCTGAATATACCTTAGAAGCATTTTTAAAGAATTCGCTGTATATATTAAAGCTAACTTTATATCTGCTCATAAAAATTATTGCTGATGTCATAATATTCATTAGGAAATATACTACATTGTTATTCATCAATATAAATTGCTACATTAGAACAATACACAATAGACTTTTGTACTACCAGCACATATATAATGGAGAAGCTCAAAAGTCAGAAACTTTTTAACAGGATCAGAATGATGCTATTAATTTTATTAAGGTTTAAATTTATGAAACACTGGCTAAAGCTAATGACAAAGTACTCATAATTTTATAGTTTACTTTTCACACATTAAGTATTTTGCATGCTCCAAGAAAACACACTGAGCATTAAGTTACAACTGCTTCATTTCTCTATTAACTTATTTAATGCAGATAGCCCACGTCAAACTCAAGCGATCAAAGCTCATTCAGTGTTAACAGGAAATTAATAAACTTTCAAAAGACAAAAATTGTGGAAATTCTCTTTATTTACAACCTGAATAATGCTTATTCTGTACACAGAATAAAATGTTTAGACTGATCAAGAAAAGTGTATTGTAGAGATTTCACCAGGATATTTATTTATGCATTTCAAATTGAGAGAAAATATGAATTAGAGATAATTTGAATATGTTCACTATTGGCATTATTTAATAAACAATAACTAACAATTTGACATGCTGAAACAACAATTTAAAAATAGATCTTAATTTCAGGATAAACATGAATAACCATTTCTATGGAAACTCCAGGAGGTATGTTTAATTACATATTACATTACATTCTAAAAAAAATGAATGTGTTTTTGTTCACAATTTATTCCAATTTATTGCACTTTAAAAATCTGAGAATTGTACAATCTAAACAAACAACCCTGCAATTCAATATGCATCTTAATCCAAAGTGACAAAAAGTGACAAAAGGTCACTTTGCTTACTTCAGTTAATGGATTTTTTTTTACAGTACATTAATGTGATGTCTTATTCTTCTTGCCATATCAGTAAATCTGAGAAATGTATATAATTTAATTGTAAAGCACATACAGTATATGCAAAACATCCCAAATACAATCCTCCCAATTACCATTAGTATCTCCAAAGAACCATTTGAGTAAGGAACATCATTTTTTTCATAGAAGAAACAGTGTTTAGGAATCAGGACAGGGGTGGGTTCCGGGAGGCACTACTGCTTGTTTTCTCTTGTGTGCGCTGCACATGTGCATGGTGCATGCGTAATGCAATTAAAAATGTCCTGTGCATGCACAGAACTCAAAAACAAGACGATGGTGCCTATGGCACCACCCAGGGAACCAGTTTGGGGGCATGGCAGTGCTGGGTTGCCGGTTCCAGCAACCCAGGCCGCCAAACCACTACCGGTTCAGCCGAACCAGTCCAAACCAGTAGGAACCCACCACTGCATCAGGGTGCAGAGTCCACCATTACCAGTTTTTAAGATAGTTCATAAAACTTGGTTCTGTTGGCATGTCAGCATAAAGAGAATTATGGTCTGTTTTCTACTTGAGTTAGAAGAAAAGGAAAGAAAATAAAGATGCTTAGGCTGATTGTTCTGATGACTTCAATATCCATGTTAAAGTTTACTTATTAGGATCAGCTGAGAATTTCATGCCTACCATGTCTCAGTCACATGTCAGCAACAATTTCATAGGATGATTTCAGTATGATTATAGGACATAATGTATTATGAGCAATAAACCTAACTGAGCTTCTTAGAAAAACACATATTCTTATATCTTTCCTTTCCCTTATTTTATTTATTAGATTTTTAAGGCTGCCTGACTCCAAAAAGAATGTGGGAGGCTTAAAATATTTCAAATATATAATTTAAAACATAGTTAAAAACATAACCACCCGGACAAAAGAATAAAATTAACATTCAAAAACCATCAGGACCCACCTACCTGAGGGTGTGAGAGCAGAGACAAGTCTTAAAGGACTTGGGAAAGTAGGAGCTGTACCTATTTCTGGAACTGCTGTTTCAGAGGACAAGGCTGTAAAATATACATTGCTTTATCTTTGCCCATTTTAACATTTTCACCTTAAATGGTTTCTGGGATATCCCTGTATTCTCTTTTTTCCAACTAACTTGATAAATTGGCCATAACAGAAGTGTTGCAGGAAACACATCAAAGCCCAGTGTTGAATGGCAGAAAGTGCAATGTATGTTTTCGTCATACATTATATAACACTAAAGCAACTCAGGTACAAACTGTACATTCAAAACTATCAAATGCAATTGAAAATATACATTTTTTAGACTATTCCTGTTATAGTTCCATACCTTGTAGTTTTAGCAAAAGTAACAGCTGGCAGTTTATGATCTAGTTTTAAAATACAATACTTGGATTTGGATTTTTTTTCTTTGAGACCAGTTTCACATTCTTATTGAATGCTGGATTTCATTAAACTTGTTTACATTTTTTTCTAAGTAATGTTTATTAAGTTTTAACTTCAGATTTTTACTCCATAACAAATAGTGTAGTTCTGCAAATATTTACATTTTTGTTCAAGCTATTTGCTTCTACACAAAAATAAGAATGGTTTTGAGTTTTTTTATTTGAACACATTTGTTTGGGGAAATTATCAATAAACACACAACTTTTTGTATGATTAATATGTGCACATATGATGCCCCTTAATGAAAATGTATTCCTATAGCCATACCAAATTTTAAATTGTCTAACTTCAAAATTAAATTATTATGTTCAGCATTAACAATTTGGCAGCTGATTTTTCCAATGGAAAAATTTCCATCCTTAATCCAGAGTGACTGGATTCCATCTGTTGTAGTTTCAAAATAAAAGCAAATCACACAAAATATACATGTGTATAGGCTGTATTGATACCAAATTAATACTTTGACATTTATAGAAATTTATCTGATTACATTCTATCACAGGGACACAATTCAAAGAAATCAATCCACCTACTTTAGTTTTTCACAGTGCAGAACTTATGATTTATGTATTAGTTCCAATCTCTAATCAATCTATCAGTGCATTTAATCAATTAAAAATATTAAGAAAAGGTAATACACCGTTTGAGTTGAACTTGACTCTTGGTGAGCACATAGACATAATTAATTCTGATACCAATTAATTGCAACTCTAATCTTTATTTAGAGTTGTATTAAGCTATAACAAATCTACGGTGCAGATTTCACAAACTACAGGAATTGCAGAGAGGAAAGTAATTCTCTATATCATGCAAGCAATAATCCACATCCACATTACCCTGGAAATGGCCCATGAGAAGAAAGATAAGTGACTGGCCAATTCCGTATATATGTATTTCTATAAAGTTTAGATAGCTTTTCTGAAAAATGCTCCGAAAATCCACCAAGTCAATATCTTTATTAAGCCAACTGAAGTGTTACTAAACTGTTACAAGCAATCAAGTTTCAACAACTCTTCATCTGGGTTACAGAAAGATGGAAGGGAAAAAGGTTAGGAAAAAGCACCTGATGTTAGATGACTCTGTTGTTAGGTGGAGTTGTAAGGAGTTTCTGTTGTGCAATTGTATACTATCAGATACAGAATAAAGGCAAAAACAATTTTATCTAATGCATGCTTTAGCTTGACCACATAATTTGGGCAATGTTACATTTAACATAAATATACAAATTTATATTACAAATGTCATGCTGCAGATTTGACAAAATATTGCTTGCTTTTATTAAAAATGTTCTCAATTGCACCAGGAAATGTATACAAAACATATAATTTTTCTAGTAATTACTATATAAATATACTGTATATATTTACAATGACTATGAAGTTTTAAGTAGGAATTAACATTAAATATTTTAAATAGATTAATATTAATTTAACTGACAAATATTATTTTAATGTAAAATAACACTATGAAATTTAAAGGCATTCTTAATATTTGTGAAATTTAATTTAAATGTCATATTAAATTTGATTACTAAATATATTACCTCATAGTTAAGTCCCAAGCTGGTAAATGTTGTGCAAGATGAGTTGCACAACTCAGTTGCAGAAGTTGGAGTCCCTCACATTTTTAGGTTAGTAAATATATTTGGAATTTTGCATACCATGCAATGGACACTCTTATCAAAATTTTGGATCAGAATTCAAGTATCATAAAATATAAACTGGATTATTTAAAAGAAAAGGAGAGAGACAGAGAAATTACCAGAAACCAAAGTAAAGAACGTAAGTGAAGGCAAGTTTCCAAATACAAATTTTTTAATCTACATTGTTATCCTTTATTAACCTTTTTTGAAAAAAAACAACCAAACGAGACTCCTAGATGAGGAGTAATTTGCTAAACTGAATAAAAGGCAGGGGCAAGTATGACTCACAAATATCAATTCATATCACCGATGCAAATATCATAACACCCACTCCACAGAAAGAAAATTAGTGATGCTCAAAAAAATATACAGAGAAAATGGGAACTAAAACACTAACTCCAGCCATATAGATTCATTAGATTAAAAAATTCAGATGAATACATAGGGGAGGTGGAAAGAGAGAGTAAAGCAAATACACTACAGAAGAATCAGAAATAACAAACACCTCACATATCAAACAAAATCCACAGCAAATCAAAACAACCCTGTTAAAAGACATACACTCAAATGTCATCACTCTTTTTTTAAAAAAGCAAGTAAAGTACTCATGCCAAAGAGGCTTTATAAGCATAATACCAAAACAAGATAGCTATTGCCCTCCAGGAGGCTTCCTCTATTATGCCTTTTTCTAGGTGAGTGATTGATATGCTTTAAAGCAGTCAGAACAGCCACCTGCCATTTTATCTTGTACAAATGCCTGTGGTCCCCAAGCACGCTTGGAAATAGAGATTACGGATAAACACTGCAACTTCACCACCAGGGTGGATTTTTTTTTTTTAGATTTTTATTTGTTTATTTGTTTAACAACGAAAACCTGGAGCCAAAGGTTATGATAAAACAAGAAAATAAAACCAATATACCGGTAACATAGCTGATAGTAACATGACAAGTAACTTTGAAGTAAAAAATGGGTTTGGTGGCATTACTTACAAAATGATAAAAAGTGGATTAAATATCATAATGTTACTATTATCATTAGAACGTTATATAAATAAAACAAATAAAACATTTTAAAAAATAAAAATCTAAATAAATATGTAAGCAGCCCAAGTTTGAATCCCAGCAAATGAGCTGATGAGCAAATGAGCTGATGAGAACTAAATAGCTTGAAATAGATCTATACTAGCCTCCCTTCATTTCTTTATCAGCAAAAATGTAACACAAAATGGTTTGTTGTGTAAGCAACTGCCTGGAAGGTAGTGTTTGTGTGTGTGTGTGTGTGTGTGTGTGTGTGTGTGTGTGTTATTGCTTTTAAGTAGATATTATGGTTTTCTCCTAGTTGCTTTGATTATGTAAGCTCCAGACTCTCATGATCCATAAATCTTGTATTGATATAATTGGAGACACAAGTAAGTAAAGCAATATACACTTAGTATAAAAAGAATTAAACCTTTTCTAATGTTCAGTTTTATGCGGTCCCTACATTAAAGTCACTATGACTTTTATGAGTTTTTATAAGTTCAAAATATTACTGGGGTTTTTTCTTACCATTATTCTATGACAATTATACAAGTAGTCCTTGACTTACAATTTCAGGCATAAGTTGTTGCAGTCACAAGTCAATGTACCACACGAATGGACTCAATTTGAAAATAGAAGCAACTTAATGCCTATAGAACAGCAACTACATCTTTAAATTTGCCAATGAAAATTTTATTTATAGATTTATAGAATATCTTTATTGTCACTTTGAATGCACAGTAATTGGCATACATTAAAAATGATTTTTTCTTGAATGAAATAAATAAATGAATCAATAAATAAACAAACATGTATGTATATGCCCACATATATTATATGACACAGAGAAATAACACAGTCTATCTAGTTCAGATGTATACATGTTTATGGTGAGAAAAACAAATCTTGTCAGTTTACCAGACGGATGGCATAGGGAACAAAGCTGTTACAGAATCTGATAGTCCTGCTAGAACTACTTTGAAACCTCCTCTCAGAGGGAAGCAACAGAAATAGAGAAATAAAGTGGTTGTGTGGGGTCTCTAACAATGCTTTGAACTCTAAGCACATAGTGCTTATAAGCAGTATCCTGAATGACTGGAGGAGAGCTTCCTATAGTCTTCTCAGAAGTCCTCACTACTGTCTGTATGGATTTTTGTATCTCAGGCGCTGCTGCCACCAAACCAAACAGTGATGCAGTTAGTTAAAACGCTCTCAATCGTGCTTCTGTAAAAAGTGGCCAGTACAGAAGGAGAAAGATGTGCTCTCTTCATCCAATGAAGAAATACAGATGCTGATCTGCACGCTTCCCTAAGGATGAAGTGTGGAGAGACCAATTCAGATTGTAAATTATCTGCACCCCCAGATACTTAATACTGTCGACCACCTCTATAGGTAGATCCTTATACCAAGTGGACTTTGACTATACCGGCTCTTTCTAAAATCTACAATGAGCTCTTTTGTTTTATTAACATTTAGAACCAGGTTACTTTCATTGCACAAATCCATCAGAGCCTTTACCTCTTCCCTATAAGCATCTTCATTGTCATCCTGGATAAGACCCACCACTGCTGTGTCATCCACATAGTTCACAATATGATTTGCATCAGATTTGGCACAGTAGTTGTGGGTCATCAAGCTGAACAGTAGCGGACTCAAGACACAGCCCTGTGGGGAATTCATATGCAAGGAGATGGAGATGGAAACCTTTTCCTAACTCACACAAACTGGAGCCTATCAATAAGGAAATCCAGTATATAACTACAAAAAGCAGTATTAAAACCCAATAGGTCCAAATGCTGAGGAATGATTGTGTTGAACACCAAACTAAATTGTTTCTTTTAAAAATGTTAAAAGTCAGGTACTGTATTACTAAAATCCCTCTATTGTCCTGATATAATCAGTCAAAAATGACAATATTCTACAAATAGTATCCAAGGTTGTCAGTTACTCCATTGACACACTGGATTGAGCCATGGTTTATTAATCTAAACTACTTAATAAACTGCATTTGGTTGGATATAAGCAGTTAAACTCTGATTTTTCCACAAAATTTGTTTATTTTAACTAATATATTAGTAAATCTCAATTAGTTAATAAAAGGACTATCCCAACACTATTTATTTTTTAATTTCTGCCTTGCAAGTACCTTCAGGTGTCACTTAATATTCACTACTTATATTTTATTAACTGTATATATTTTAAAAGATTACATGTAAACAATAGCTCTTTTAAAGCAATGCACCGATTCATAACTCACATTAAGGCATTTAACTAGAGTTCTTAAGCAAACCATAATTAATGTTTAAAACCTGGTACTCTATCAATCAGGATTTATAACTCATAATGGCTTGTTCAAGTCAGTTGAATCACAACTAAACATATGACACTATAGAATACAACTAGTGAATCCAACCAATACATGGTTGCTATCTATTGTAAAAAAAAATCCACTAAAATGGTTTAGCTCTTCACAAAAATTAAAAATTATTACAAGTTTGCCACCAAAAATTAAATTATTAGAAATAGGAGAAAAAATATAAAAGGTGACGATCAAGCATCCTTTGATGCCTCTATGCTTTTTTGATCATGTCAAAAATTAACTTAAATCCCATTTATGCAATTCATAAAAGCACCAGAAGGCTTTACTGGGGCTCAATGTCACATTTTAAAGGATCTGTATTAATGTATTAGATGCCACTCAGAGTGCCTTCAGGCCTCAATTATCAAGTTATGTAAATATAAATAGCACTATTAATAAAGTTTCCCATCTCATAAACTATTATTAACTAAGGAAGGTAAAAAAAACCTATACAGTTGAGGTCCAGATGCTTCCATATGCCTTTAGGATGAATATTTTAAAACACAATACCCAAATAATAATTATATCCAAATACCCAAATAAATACAAAGGGCTAAAACCTAAGTTAATTAGAATAAACTCACTATGCAGAGCAAAAACAGTCCAGTCAATCTAGTTGTTTTTTTCCCTTCATGGTAAATAGCAGTTTCAGAAGATGTTGGACCGGGCAATATTATGGGAACAGAAGATGCAATAAAATTCAGCTTGCCTACTTCAAAGGATCAAGTTCACTGCTTTCACTCTGCTTAAAATCGGAGGGGGGGGGTCAAAATTCTCTTACATTTCCTCATCTTTCCTTGATACATTCAAGTAATAAGTAACATAATGTAGAGAAAAATCATTTTGCCTATATTATTATTTAAAATGTTTCCTTGTATATTATTCTAGAAAGTATTGTACTTTCACTTATCAGCAAGAGATCTTTTTTTCCATCAGTATATCCTGAAGTAAAAATTTGTGAAATTATAATTTATTTTTCTTCTTGTTATAAGCCACACATAAATTTAATTTATCTAACAGGTATTTTTCATCAGCCTCTGTGTTGCTTCAATGGCCTTCAATTTTCCAACTTTTCCCTTCAGTCAGCGCCTAATTAATACTGAACCCTAATTTTTGACTTTATTTGGAGTTAGTAGCAGACAAAATATACTCTATGTGAATAGCCCAACACAGTTAATCCTCCAGTTATAAGTGTACCATCATGATTGTAACTCAGGATAGGTGTAAAGGGGCTTGGTCATGTGACCAATCCAATTTTACAATCTTTTTTGCAGTGATGGGTAAGTGAATCACTGCAGTCGTTAAGCAAACATTACAGTCATTAAACGATCCAATGGTTTGCTATGATTATATTGAAGTAAATAATGGTGCTCAGCAAAACCTTCACAAAAAAAAGCCAACACGGTTCTAGGCTGCATAAACAGAGGGATAGAACCAAGATCACGTGCAGTGTTAATACCACTTTATAATGCCTTGGTAAGGCCACACTTTGAATACTGCATTCAGTTTTGGTCACCACGATGTAGAAAAGATGTGGAGACTCTAGAAAGAGTGCAGAGAAGAGCAACAAAGATGATTGGGACTGAAGGCTAAAACATATGAAGAACGGTTGCAGGAACTGGGTATGTCTAGTTTAATAGAAAGAAGTACTAGGAGAGACATGATAGCAGAGTTCCAATATCTCAGAGGTTGCCACAAAGAAGAGGGAGTCAAACTATTTTCCAAGGCACCTGAAGGTAGAACAAGAAGCAATGGGTGGAAACTAATCAAGGACAGAAGCAGAACTGAGGAGAAATTTCCTGACAATTAGAACAATTAATCAATGGAACAGCTTGCCTCCAGAAGTTGTGAATGCCCCAACACTGGAAGTCTTTAAGAAGATGTTGAATAGCCATTTTTCTGGAACAGTATAGGGCAGTATAGGGCACACGGAGCCATTTGTCAGGGCATGCGAGGCACTGCCCTGTCAGCTGGCCAGTTGAGTTCACCCTTTTTTAAAGCCATTTTTCACCGTCCCCAGGCTCCAGAGACTTTATAGGAGCCTGGGGAAGGCGAAAAGAGCCTTCCCCCCACCCCACCCCAGAGGCCCTCCGGAGGCTTCATGAGCTAGCCTGAAGCCTCCGGAGTGCAAAAAACTGGCCCTATGGGCAAACCGGAAGTTCGGGAACAGACTTCCTGTTTACTCGGAGGGTTGTTTTGACTGCTCCGCCTGAAGCTCCCTGAAGCCTTCGGAGTGCTTAAAACAACCCTCTGAGCAAACTGGAAGTGACTTCCAGTTTGCTCGGAGGGTCATTTTGACTCCTCAGGAGGCTTCGGAGCGCTTAAAACGACCCTATGAACAAACTGGAAGTGACTTCTGGTTTGCTTGGAGGGTCGTTTTGACTGCTTTGGAGGCTTCAGAGAAGCCTCCTGAAGGTGCCTGAAGCCTCCGAAGGGCTTCCGGGGCAGGCAGGGGAGGCCTGTTTTTGCCCTCCCCAGGCTCCTATAAAGCCTCTGGAGCCTGGGGAGGGTGAAAAAAAGCATGCAAAAATGGGGGGGTCGCACCTGTAGTGCGTGCATGCGCACTGGGGTGGTGGTGTCGCACATTGCATTATGGGTGCGGCATGCCCGCATACGACCCTCCCTGTGCTCCCCCTACTTATGGCACGCGAGCCAAAAATGGTTCACCATCGCTGGTATAGGGTTTCCTGCCTAGGCAGAGGGTTGGACTAGAAGATCTCCAAGCTCTCTTCCAACTCTGCTATTGTATCGTATTGTAAAACATGGTCTCATGACCATAGGGTTTGGCAAATGGCTCTATATACAACCCAGAACTCACTAGTGGGTCCATCGGAACTTCAAACAATTGCTAAGCAAGCAACCAGTCAAGGATAAAAATCATAAAATTACAACTTCTGGGCCCTGTCTTAGGCATGACAGTCAGCTGGATAACATCAGGGCTTTTCCTCTTCTGTAACCCAACCAAACCTCACAGGATTTTTGTTGTGGTGAAAAAAAGAGGTAAGAATAGTAAAATGATGGGATAAAATTAGATAAAATCATTTTTTTTAGCAATGGTGGGATAAAATTAGATAACAATATAATAATAATCAAAGAATAAAACTGTGCCTCCCAAGATGTTATGTCAGTGTATTTTTTTTTCTAATATATTTCCCTTTTCCAAATTTCTACAGCTTTTTAACCCAAAGGACCACAGGGCAGAAAACACCCTGCAGAAAGCACATCTCCACAAGACAGTCCTTTCAGCAGTTTCAAGAATGCTTCCACACTCATTTGCACTACTCAGGTGATGCTGAACCTCCAAGTGGCCTCAATGACTCTCCAAAAGACTGCAAATGATCAACTGTCTGCAAGGAATATATATTCTTCCATTACCCACCATCCAGTCAGACTGAAGAAGCTTCTTATACGAGAAACGAAATGTAGCCAAAGAAAAACAAGAAAGTCCAATTGTCTCTTGAAAATACACCTTTGGGAAAACCATGACCTGGATGACTGAGAATCCCCATAGACTTTTTAATTATTTAAGTAGGAGCAACACTACAGGGAGTCCTCAACTTACAATCATTTGTCACTGTTCAAAGTTACAACGGCTTTGAACAAACAGGTTCATCAGCAGTGAGGGCAGGAAGACAGCAAAGATCAGTTGGGATGGAAGGCACAAGGCACTGGGCTCCCAGCATGCAGGATGGAAAAGGTAAATGCAGCTGGGGCAGATGCAGTTCCCAGATAGTTGCCACTTTGCAAAGCAGGGTTGAAGGCAGAGATGGTGGGGAAATAGATGGGTGGAAGGAAATGGAAGCAATCCCTTACCTCATTGAGGCTCAGGAAGTTGAGAATGGCTTGTGTTGGGGTAGACACTTGTTTAATAATGCACAATTCTCAGTTAACAATGGGAATTGGGACTGCCAGTCACTAAGCAATGTGATCACATGATATGTCAGTTTGTAAGCACATTACCTAGCGATGAACAATTTCAGTTCTAATTGTGATTGTAAGTCAAGGACTATATATAACATCTAAAAACAAGAAAATCAGCTTATTTATTGCAATTAGGCTTAAATCTGATTTTAGTTAGCTATTCTCCTTTATTTCACCTTTAAACTGGTTCAGATACGAAACAGCACTGTTTTAAAAAATGACATTGGCATTATTTGTGTCTGGCTTATCCTAATGTTTGAACATATCCATTCAAATAAGGGCATTATAACAATAAACCTTGATTCACACTAAACTCAAGCAGCTACATCATGCCAAAGAGGAAGCCTACAGGAAAGGAGATAGAATGCTGTATAAACAGGCCAGGAATGTATTAACAAGGGATATCAGAGCAGCAAAAAGAAGCTGCTCCCATCACTGTGAACACAGAAAAAGATGTCCAAGATCTATTTCACAGGCAAAAGCCTGAAAAAGCACCAGGCCCAGATAAGGTAAGATAAGGTTATAATGACCAATTGAGCCCCATTTTCACCTGCATTTTTAATAAATCACTAGAGATGTGTTATGTACCTTCTTGCTTCAAACACTCTACTATCACCCCAGTATCTAAGAAACCCTTCATCAAGGAGCTGAACGACTACAGATTGGTTGTTACGACATCTGTAATTATGAAAACCTTTGAAAGGCTAGTGCTGGCCCACTTGATAGCCAATATGAATCCACTGTTAGACCCCTTGCAATTGGCAAACCAAACAAATAGATTAGCAGATAATGCTGTTAATATAGCACTGCACTATATCTTACAACATCTTGAATCGCCAAGGACCTATGCAAGGGTCCTTTTTGTAAACTTCAGCTCGGCATTTAATACCATCATTCCAAATATCCTTCTCACTAAAGTGACTCAGCTAGTTGTGCCAGACACACTTGTAAGTGGATCGTAACAGATAGGAGGCAGCAGGTGAAGATAGGCAAAAATCGGAGGAGGGGGGTTGGGGGGGTGGAGGGAGGGAGGGAGGGGCATACAAAAAAAAATTGTACTTCAATGTTTTAATGATTGACGAATGATGAAATATTTGTGTTTTTTAAAAGAAATAAAACCTTTTTCTAAAACATAGGCAAAAATCACATCAGATACCTGTACAATAGCACAGGTGCAACCCAGGGCTGTGTGCTCTGTCCATTACTCTTCTCTATATATACCAACAACTGCATCTCAAAGGATCACTTTGTTAAAGTACTGAAGTTTGCAGATGATATAAACGTGATTGGTCTCATTCGAGACCATGATGAATCTCCATATAGAACAACTGGCCCTGTGGTGCAGCTGGACAATCTTGAACTGAACACATTCAAAACCATAGAGATAACAGTAAATTTTAGGAGAAGCCCTGCTATTCTACCACCTCTTATAATAATAGACAGCACAATATCAACAGTAGAAACCTTCACATTTCTAGGTTCTATAATATCTCAGGACTTAAAAAGGGGCACCTAACATCAAAAATGTCTTCAAAAAAGCACCACAAAGTATGTTCTTTCTGCACCAACTCAAAAAGCTCAGACTGCTCAAGGAATTGGTGATACAGTTCTACAAAGGAATTACTGAGTCTATCATTTGCACCTCTATTACTGTCTGGTTTGGCACAACAACCAAATAAGATAGACTCAGACTTCAACAGATAGTTAGGATTACAGAAAAAATTATTGCCACTACCCTGCCTTCCTCAGAGGACCTGGATACTTCATGAGCCAGAAAGAGCGCTGTGAAAATATCTATAGACTCCCTCACATCCTGGACATGAACTGTTTTAACTTCTGTCAGAAATGGTGTAGGGTCTCCTGCTTGGGCGGGAGGTTGGACTAGATGACCTAGAAGGTCCCTTCCAACTATGTTAATCTGTGTAATCTGTATAAGACTAGGGAAGTGGCAATAGGAACTTTAGAACTGAATCGTAAGTACCCCTGGGAAGGTCCATCATAACTTCAAATGGCCACTAGACATCTGGTTGTAACTACTTTGTCAGCATCTCTGTCTCCTGCTCTGGATATTTTTGCTAAAGATGAAGAATACAGCCTGTTTTAAAAGAGTGAAAAGTATGAGACAAACTGTTTCATTTGATCTCATCTGTTCATCTTTCCTATTACCTATTTCCTTAGCTTCCTATGACTACAACTTTGTTGTTTATATCTCATGATTTATGTTGATTGCTTTTATTTAGTATCCTAATGTGATTTAAGTTGATTGATTATTTAATATCCTATGACTATCTCTGAGTGCTGTATCTTACAATTTATGATGATTATATTTTATGATAATGATAAAGATTTATCACGATGCTTATATGTACACTGAGAGCTTATGCACCGGAGACAAATTCCTTGTGTGTCCAATCACATTTGGCCAATAAAGAATTCTATTCTATTCCATTCCATTCTATATGTTTGATACATTATGAAACATTTGATCTTACAATCAAAACATGATTAACAAGCAAGCCTGACATTATATATGAACAGCAACCTAAACTATTCTGTAATTATTCCAATCTTCCAATTATAATCTACTTGGTAACCATTTGATGAATTCTCACATTTCTAAATTTATTGATTTAAATTATAGTATTAAAATATCTTGGTTTGATCAAAATCAAAATTGTTACATACCTCAACACACAGAAATGTTGGTTCATCATTTACTATGTCCACATTGCCTGAAGAGATACTTCTGTTTTTCAGCTGAAAATGTGTTTTAATCATGTAGCCATCATTAGAGTCCTATGATTAGAGTTTAAAGAAAAGCAACATTTGATTTTTTTTTGTTTTTAAGAAAGAATTCTACAATTTAAAATCATTTTAAAGGATTTTAAATAAATTATTTATTAAGGATAATAAATAAATTAAGCAAACTGATAGAAAAGCATCCCATAATTAAATACTTAAGTCCTTGAGTAATCAAAATTCTATGAAGTTGAACTTGTCTCCCAGATATTACATGGATATATATATAAATTTATATATATGTCATTTTCTTGTCAACAATGCATAAATGGTTTGCCATTGGCTTTTTCAAGGGCGTTTTGTCAAGTGTTATTGCTTAATATTCTTAACACAGTATATAAAAATTCAGAATTACTAGACCTACTCCTACCCACATTTCCTATTCGAGTTTATTCATATATAAGGCACCTTTAATTTAATGACATTCAGTCTCAATGTATGCATAGGATTGCTACCCCTTTTCTACTGATTCTATCCACTTACTTTCATAATACTAGAAAAATCAATCCATTATTCTTCTAATCTTTACTTTAGCTTTTTTTTTCTTGGTATTACTTCAGTTAATTGATAATCTGAAAGCTGATCTTTTTTTTCTCAATTTTCTTATTGGAGGAACCTTTTCACTTTTTTCCTAAGTGATCTTAGTAATATCGTATTACAATCAAATATTAATTCAGTGTCATTTTAAAACCAGTTCATCAAATACAGCCAACCATTATAAATGTAGTGATATTACAATAGAAAATACATTAAAAAAATTAGTAGGTAATACATGAGGATTGAATCTAAGAAAAATTCAGTGTTCTGCATACAGATCAGTGGTGGGTTGCAGGCGGTACGCCCCAGTATGGGCATATCGAAGCCTGTCTGGAGCACCGGGCACCCGCCCGTCTGAGCTCCTTACTTGTCCTTTAAAGCCTTTGGCGCTTCTGCACACAAACATGGCATGTACAGCGCCTGCACGATGCTCCGCCGAGCAGCTGGAGCATTGCAGAGGCTTGTAGATGGCAGGTATGACACATGCACGCGCCACGCGTGTCCATGTGGGCGACTCCAGGCCCGTTCCAACTGTACCATAACCCATCACTAATACAGATATTTTCATAATATGCAGTAGAATCTCATCTTTCAATAAAAGATGAAATGTCTTGAAAAAGAATTGGAAGTTTCTAAGAACATATTTTGAATGTGATCCTCCAGGATGAGGGCATAATTATTTGTAAACATTACAATTTAAAGCATTACTTAAAGAGGATTTGTTCCTTTTAAAAAGCAATATTTGCCTTACAAAGTGTATCATAAAATGATTTTGTCTTTTGCCTTACAAAACATATCATATTATATGTGGCACAGAGAAAATAAAACACAAGGGTAAATATTCATAAATAAAAATATCTAGTTAATACCATATTGAATAAGAATTTCAAAACAGTCAAAACAAAACAAGGTAGTATTGTTATTAAATCATATATGCTGACCCATTTTTCAGTTAAGTGCAGATGGTAAACCTATAAATTGTGACAAAAAAAGGCATAAGCATTCAACAGACATTTAGTAAAAGCACTTGACAAGAAGCATGAAGGATTCTTCCCATATGCCACTGAAAATGGGACAAAAAATTTACCATCTGTAAAACAGGAGAATGTGAAATAGCACTTTCTAAAATTAAACATTAAAGTACATAGACCAGAAATGTCTATACAGAGTTTTGTAAGAATGAAACAGTATAATTAAAACTGCTAACTTAATTTTCAAAATGTGAAGGTTTTTTTTGACTTTTAAGTATTATAAATGTTTCAATATGGTGCTTAGCAGCTTGAAATACTCTTTATCAGCTAGAATGTATCTAGATATATCTCAGTTTAGGTGACTCGCCCAGTTACAGGATCAAACCTGTTATAAGACCAAATCACACTTGGTTTGGTCAATCACTGATGGTTGATTTTTACAAAAAAAGCTTTTTTATTCTCGTTGATTCACTGGCAACTTTTGACCATAATATCCTTGTGAAATGAATCTGTATATTTGAAGTTAGAGACACTGTACTAACCCACTTGTATCTATAGTGTAATATTCAGGAACAAAACTGGATAATTCCAAGCCAGATAAGCTGAAAGATTCCATAACAATCTATTTAATCCCGAATGCTGGCTAACTTTTACATGTTTGTTGAAGGGGAATACCACTAACATGTTTTTTAATCTATTTTAAAAGTGTTAGTGTTTATTTTTAGTGTTAGTGCTTGTTCCCAATTTGCTATCAAGCCAAATTCACAGTAACCTTATAAGATATTAATCTGGATACCTATAGGTTGTCCTTATGTAACTGTCTGTCAAGACTTACTGGGAATGTCATATTTTCCAGCAATTTGCTACTGTGTGTTGTGACCCCAGAAAAGGCATTCTTGAATCAAATACCCTAGTAGTGGAATTTGCCCAGAAGTACCCAGGGTCATAATGTTCACCTGGGTATAGTTCATCTTTGTGCTATTGTGCCTCTGGTCTTATTAATTATTGTCAAGTAGCTTGTTTTTAAGCTGGTTTTAAATATTTTATTTTTAGAAGTTTCAACTGATTAAAAGGTACTGTAAATGGTTTTTAATTATCCTCACATTGGAATTTGTTATTTACTACTGAAACATGGATTAAACGTTTATAAATCAAATAAATTCATAAAATCTGAATTTGTCATATTACACAAGTAATCTCAAGAACATTGGTACATTCCAGCTCAAGGAAGGGATTTTTCATGTCTCCCCCCTCCCTTTTCTCACAACGAAAGTATTCCGATGGAATGCTGAGGGCCCTTTAAGCTCCATCTGCTTTTTTTTCACCCCATAATGTCATCCCTGTATGATTAGCAGCCAGACCAGGCATGCCTCAGCAGCAGCTGAAACAAGAGGACAATGAAGGTCAGCTGAGGCAGCAGGGTGCTGGATAGTGAGGGTGACTGGGATTCAGCTCGGGCTTTCAGAGAATGGCAAGCAGCCCCCAGATTTGCTTGGTTCCGAGGCTGCTTGCTGCAGGGCAGGGTCTAGGATAGCCAAAAGGGCAAAGATGGAGGGGAGATAGGCAGGTGGAGAAGTTGAAGCTTGGATCTAGGAGGGTCTAAAACTAAAATGGTTTAGGTCAGGTTGGGTATTTGGCTAACAACTGGTAAATTTCACTTAATAACAGCAACCTGGATTGCCAAGATTGCAGTCACTAAATTATGTAATCTCATAATTTCTCATTTTACAAGCACATTGCAGCAATTGAAATTCTAGCCTCAACTGTGGGCGAAAGTTGTAAGCTATCAATGTAGCCACTTTTTAGGGACGCGGTGTCTCAGTGGCTAAAATGTTGAGCTTGTTGATCAGAAAGGTTGGCAGTTTGGCGGTTCGAATCCCTAGCGCCCCATAACAGAGTGAGCTCCAGGTACTTGTCCCAGCTTCTGCCAACCTAGCAGTTCAAAAGCACGTAAAAAATGAAGTAGAAAAATAGGGACCACCTTTGGTGGGAAGATAACAGCGTTCTGTGCACCTTCGCCATTTAGTCATGCTGGCCAAATGTCCACAGAGAGGTCTTCGGACAGCACTGGCTTTTCGGCGAATGGAGATGAGCACTGCCCCCTTGATTTGGGAACAACTAGCACATACGTGCAAGGGGAATCTTTATGTAGCCACTATTTTCAAGGAGTATATCAGGATCCACTTGAATTTCTGTTTCTCATTAATAGAAAGCTGGGGGAAATATGTAATGAACTTAAAGAAGTTGCTAAGACTGCCAAAAATGAAGCAAGTGAGGAAAGCAAACTAGATGGCAGAACAAACAGTGGAAATGGCAAAATAAAGAAAGCCAAAGCCAAAGCCAAAAAAGACAAACATATCAGAAGGGAACTTAACAAGGAGTTTCAGAGAGCTGTTAGAAGAGACAGAAAGCAGTATTATAACAATATCTGTAAAGACACTTTAGATGGAAACAAACATGGAAAGCAAGGAAAGTCTTTCAAGAGATCCTATAAGTCAGAAGAATGTTCTAATCTCAAATTGATACATTAAAGGATGCCAATGGATAGATAGCAGCCAATTCATGAACAAAGGAAAACTGTATATAGTAGAGGTGTTAAGGTATTCAATAGAAGATTATTAGATATTAGATATCTAATATTAGATATTAGAAGATATTCTCTACTTACATGTAACAGAAGATGAAGTTAAGTAAACTTCAAACCTTACCAAGTCAGAAGGCTATAGGAAGTTAAAGGTAAAGGTTCCCCTTGCACATATGTGCTAGTCATTCCCAACTCCAGGAGGCAATGCTCATCTGCATTTCAAAGCCGAAAGCCAGTGCTGCCCAAAGACGTCTCCATGGTCATGTGGCTGGTATGACGGAATGCCAAAGGCACACGGAACGCTGTTACCTTCCCAAGGTGGTCCCTATTTTTCTACTTGCATTTTTACATGCTTTCAAACTGCTAGGTTGGCAAAAGCTGGGACAAGTAACGTTACGCGGCACTATGGATTCGAACCGCTGAACTGCCGACCTTTCTGATCGACAAGCTCAGCATATTAGCCACTGAGCCACCGTGTCCCTCTGGAAGGAAGTTAGTATCCTTAATACCTTTAATTTCACATGCTAGCAAAATAAGGATATCCCATGCAGATTATAGCCCTACATGGGAAAATAGATGCCAGATGTTCAGATTAGCTTTAGAAAAGCCAGGGAACACGAGATATCATAGGTGATGCTGGATATTTGAGAGAGCTAAAGAATAGAAAAAAGAAGTAAGTATGTGCTTCATTGTTTTGATCAAATCAAGCTGTGGAAAGTGCCAAAAAAAATGGGAATTGTTAAGTCTATCCCCGTTAGGAGACTAGAATTGTGCAGCAGAAGTTAGTAACAAATAAGCTGCTGAATAGTCACTCACAGCCACTGAAGGTAAAACAAATGATACCTTTACTTTTGTAACAAAAATAGAATAGATAGTCTTCAAAATCAGACTATAAGCAGTCTTGTAGTATATAAACAGTCTATTTACAATACGTTGAAGTTATAGTTGCTCCACTCACGATTCACCATGTAGACAGGTAACTAACATACAGATTAGCCACCATCCAATACACAGTCTTCTCTCCAATACTAAGCACATACAGGAACAGTCAGGAACAGTCAGGAACAACAGTAGAACCAGTAGAATCATTAAAACTCAGGAAACATCAGGAGCATCAAGGAGCATCACGGAGTTCTCCGTACTAGTTCCTACTTCCTTATATGGCTGCTTAAAGCAATAGCATCCAATTACCTCTCTCTTACATTTAAAGTAACAGATACATTTGTTACAATCATGGCTTATGCTTATATAAATACATTGTCAAGCCAAGACTAGGGTTACATCCCTAACATGAATCCCTGATTTCCCATTATCTTCCTGGGAAATGTATAAAGAGGTTGGGAAATCACAGAAAAATAGACTCATTTCAGGTTGGTTAAAAAAAAAATACGACAAGGCTGCATACTATCCCCTTATTTATTCAATCTATATGCTGAATATATATTAAGGAAAGCTGGACTGGAAGAAGCTAAAGTTGTAAAACTGAAATAAATATAAATAACCTACACTATGCTGATGATACTACCAACAGTCAAAAACGCAAAGGATCTGCAAGCCTTAGTACCAAAAGTCAAAGAGCACAGTGAATAAATAGGACTAAAATTAAATATAAAGTTAACCAATCTAATGATAGTAATTGCAACAACCAGTCCTAGCTTCGACAATGAAGGTATCAAAATGATGAATAGTTTCTGCCTTTTAGGAGCAACTATCAACTATAAAGAAGCAGGCAGCCAAGAAAACTAGCACCTGATAGAGCATCTATGAAGGCCTTGAAAAAAATATTCAACTGATGTGATGTGTCTATACCTATCTACCTATCAAAATATTCTACTTCAAACATATTATGCAACGAATCAGGTCTCTGAAAAAGGCTCTAATTCAGAGAAAGATGGAAGAAAATAAATGGAGGCTGAAAGCAGGAAGGCAGATGGACTCAATTACACTGGTAAGTACACTGTTGGGCAATTTCACAAAATAGATTAGAGCAATGATGGGTTCCTACTGGTTCGGACTGGTTCTGTCGAACCAGTAGTGCTGCCTTCAAACAGAGAGCAAACTATTCCCTTGAAAGTGGGCCCACCCACCTGCCCCTGGATTATACTTACCTTTATTTCAGTTTCTGAAGCCCAGCTGATCCAGGACAGCAGCTTGAATTGCTGCTCTCAGCTGTTTTCCTTTTTTTGTCATTTTTTTTGTTAATTGTGCATGCGCATATCTGGTGTGCGCTCACAGAACCAGTAGTAATCCACCACTGGATTAGGGATAGATCATTGTGGAAAAGATTGGTAGGAACTGAAAATCTCAGGCACATAGTCTATCTATCTACTGCTGTTTATATTACTGCTGTGTAGCTTTGTATAAAGGTAGAAAGGATTCCAACAACTGCTTCTAATTGCTTCCAACAATTAGAAACCACATTATATTTTGTTTGTTCTCCAAGGATCACAATAAATATGTCCAGATTCCATTTTGGGGAGTAAAAACATACCATGGCTAAAAACATATTACTGAGAATTAAACAACAGAAGGTTGTAGAATTTAGTTCTGCAATCTGGGGATATCCTGGGTTGTCCATTTCTGCTTTGTATCAGAGATACACACTCTTGTTCTTCACTTGAGTTTTGAGTTGCCATTAATTTTGATATTTTAAAAATGGATTTTAACCCTGGCTAAAATGAAAAAACTTCTCCTGTAACAGAGGAGAAATATTTTAATGATTGATGGGACTCACAAATTTCTGTTTTATATACATTTACTTACTATTTTAATCACTTTCCTCTATACCTCCTAATATGTTCCTGATACATTTCTCAAAATCCATATGCAATCATCAATTCCAAAGACTGTACAATAATGTTCTCATTAGTGAGCATTCAAGGATGAACAATCCCCAGATGTTAGTGAATTATAAATCCCAGCATTCATCATCACTGCCCATACTGATAGGAGATTCTGGGTATTGGGATCCAATAATTCCTGCATTATACCAATTCAACTGTAGTGTAAAATAGAGACGGGGAAAAATCTGCTTACTGCAGTTTCCCTAAAAGTGGGTGAAAATTTAGGTCCATCTTATAGACCAAATATGAGCGTTTTTGCCCTCCCAGGCCTCCAGAAGCACTCTGCAATGGTCCCACATCTCATTTTTGCAATAAATCGGCCTGTTTTGGGCTCCCAAGCCCTCCATGAGTCGTGTTTTTGCTCTCCCACCCCCCACAGAAGCACTCTGCAGGCCAATATCTAGTAGAGTTTTTGCAAAAACAGGACATGCAGAGCACTGCAGAGTGCTTTTGGGGCCCGGGGAGGGCAAAAATGCAAGATGCGGAGGCCAAAAGCTATTTCTTTCTTCCTGTAAATTTAGGTGCATCTTATAGTCCGGTGTGTCTTATATCCCAAAAATACGGGTAACTCACAAGAATCACATTTCTCCTGTTAAGTCTCTTCTAGCTATGACCATGCACTTGCAATATGAGGTATAGATCCAAGAAACCGCTTCTACACCAGGTTTCTGCTTGCACAAAACCTTCGGAAACGTGATTTATCATCGGCCACTATATCACAAAACAAAAATTACCTGCAAAAAACAACTGTTCCAGGTACTATTAACCAAACCTAGTTATAAATTTCTTACATGTTAGCTCATTTAAGAAAATTAAACATGTTTTTGACATGGGTATTTTTTAAAAAGACGTTATGGGATTAAAATGTGTAACACAGCATGGATTCCTGGTAACAATATCTACTAAAAGACAACTAAAATGCATGGTATGTAATAAACAGTAGCTGCATACTAACAGCTCATTTCTCAAAGAAAGCACAAACAAATTGGGGTTTTTATTAGCTGTTTCATTATGTTTTATTTTAGAGAAAGACACACAAAAAGTGTATGTGCAACAGCTGATATAAAAGGATTCTATTCAAAACAATCTCTGTTCAAACCCCATTAATGTACCATTAAATTACTTGATAAGTCTGCAAATGTAACTATAAATTTAACTCTTTGGATAATATATCATTTCTGACAAGAGTTTATTTCAGTTGCTTTAATTTTAAATCAATATATGTCTCTTTTCAGCATATTAATTCTCTGCTTTAAGCCACATTATCCATGTCTGTCTATCTGTCCTATCTATCTATCTATCTATCTATCTATCTATCTATCTATCTATCTATCTATCTATCTATCTATCTAATCTATCTATCTATCTATCTATCTATTGTAGTGCCATAGCTGTTTTAGCATTTCTTTCATCAAAATTTCACCTAAAATAAATATATGTACTTTTGTCAGTGTACATTTGAACACAAAACTAATTCTTTTCAAGAAAATTACTTTGTCCTTAGTTGCTTTTACTGGCATCTTATATTTATGTTCCCATTAAAACCTAATGAGCCAAATTCAGAATGTACTTTTGATGGAACAAACTATGACTGTACATGCCATAAAGACTATAGTTGCAAACCAAATCTAAGTAGAACAAATACATAGGCTTGTTGGATAGGAAAAACAAACTACGGTACATATTCAGTATCTTGCTATAAAGTCCCCTACTAAACACTGCATTCAATCTCACAAATTGGCAATTCTTGGATTTATATATTTAAAGTTAGAAGCAAAATCACACTGTATGAAATAAATCTCATTTGAATTTTGTGCTAATCATAAATACTGTACTTTTCGGAGTATAAGACACACCGGAGTATAAGACACACTAAGGTTTTAAAGAGGCAAATTTTAAAAAGTAGGTAGGTAGATAGAGGGATACAGAGGGAGAGAAAGAGAGAGAAATACAGTAGGTAGATAGGGGGAGAGAGAGAGGTTAGGTAGGTAGGTAGATAAAGAGACAGAGATAGAGATAGAGATAGAGATAGATAGATAGATAGATAGAGAGAGAGAGAGAGAGAGAGAGAGAGAGAGAGAGATACAGTAAGTAGGTAGGGAGGGAGAGAGGGTAGGTAGGTAGGTAGGTAGAGGGATAGAGAGGAAGAGAAAGAAAAAGAAATACAGTAGGTAGGTAGGAAGAGAGGGAGTAGTTAGGTAGGTAGGTAGATAAAGGGAGAGAGAGAGAGAGAAAGAGAGAGAGAGAGAAATACAGTAGGTAGGTTGGGGGAGACAGAGTGTGTAGGTAGGTAGGTAGAGGGATAGATAAATAGAGAGAAATGCAGTAGATAGGTAGGGGGAGAGAGTGAGAGTTGGTAAGTAGGTAGGTAGGTAGATAGATAGAGGGAGGAAGGGGGCAGGGAGGGAGGGAGAGGGAGAGAAATACGGTAGGTAGGTAGATGTTTTCAGGTGTATTTATCCATATGCTGGAGAAGGAAATCGCTGACAATCTGCAGCACCTAAGACTTTGTTTCTGCTGGCATAGCACTTGATCAATGTAATTCTCATCAATCAGTTAAAGAGCTTTCCAAAAGCGGGGGGAAGTTTTTGCACTCTGCAAACCTCCCAAAAACGGCCCATTTTTCGCAAAAGAGGGCTGGTTTTTTTTTTCCAAAAAAAAAGAGGCATGAATAGCCTTGGAGGTGCTTGCTGGGTGCTCCTGGTGGGTGCCCCCCCCAAAATGAGCAAAAAATGGCCCTTTTTTTTTGCGAAAATGGGCCAATTTTTTGTCAAAAAATCGCCTGTTTTTTGCTCATTTCTGGCCTCTCCAGCCTCCACAACCTCCCTGAAAACCTCCATAAGGCTTTGCACGGCCATTTTGGTGAAGGGGCGGGGCTTCGGGAGGGGAAAAATGCTGTATTCAGTGTATAAGACACACCCAGATTTTCAGCCTCTTTTTTGAGGAAAAAAGGTGCGTCTTATACTCCGAAAAATATGGTACATGTAAATTTACTTTAATATACATTTGTGGCAGGATGAGATGTCCTGATGGAGGTGGCATAATATAAAATGGTCTAGGTGTAAAAAAAAAAAATTGCCAATACCCACTCAACTGTTAGATTAGACATCTAGCAGCTTCATACCCAATTAAAATACCAGAGAGCAGGCCCATCAGATGTTTGGGAAAAAATATGTAACAGGCAGAAGTAATCAATTCTGTTGTATTTATTTTGTACAATGACAATAAAAGCTATAAGTGTTAGGCAATGGTAGAAACCTCAACATTGAGGATTGTTGGAACTTCTGTACTGAATGGATGGACTTGAGATTGTGGGAATCCAGACGCATGTGCAAGAGGAACCTGTAGCTGAAAAGCCAAGAGAAGCAAGTTCAATCTCAACAAAATATCTATGGAAAGGGTGGCTGTTGGGAAAAAATACAGCTTTTGGATAAAGCAGCAAGGATAGCTTGACAAAACTTTTGGAATTTCAAAGAACTTGGGGAAAAAGTTGTTTTTCCATCTTTTTCTTTATTTTCTCTAGACCAAGGGTGTCAAACTCATGTCGTCACGGCGAAATCACGTGATGTATTGGGACTTTTTCCCCTTTCCCTAAATCAGGCATCGACATGACCAGCACATGATACATACAGCCCGTGGGCCGGGAGTTTGACAGCCCTGCTCTAGAGTAGAAGGAAATTTAAAAAGTGAAAGCGTTGACATTGGCTAATGGCAAGAATATCAAAGTTGTGATAAACAATCTCATATGAATCAATGATGAAGCAGAATTTTAAAAAAATAAACTTTACAAAAATTATTTCAGAAATGTCTCTATAGTTTGTTAAGGCCATTGCATATATAGTATTACAAATGATTTATTTATCACTGCATTTAGAGAAGAACACTGTAGGAGTCCGTATATATCTAAGTTCCTATCCCTCTTCCAATAGTACTTATGCCCAAAGTCCTAGAACTGAAATACAGCTACAAAAACATACATGACTATCCTCTGTAGTGTCACACCACTGGTGCATCTAATTCACTAATTCACTCTAATTCACTGGCTGCAGCTCTCCATGAATTCCAAAAAGTATTTTTTCTTATTCTATCTTCAGATGCTAGAAATTAAATCTAGAAGCTTCTCTACGCAAAACACGCACTTATCATATTTCATATTTGTATTACATTTATGATAAAGAAATTTCAGTATCAGCAGAGTGGAGCAGTGATAGAAAATCACAGAAAATCAGATGGGATTAAAGCAATAATTAAAGTGCTGCCCAAACATTGGGTCATTTGTTCTACATGCAAGCAATATGGCTACAACAAAAGCCCATCTATTCACAAAATGGTTGTCAACAAGGCTTGCCTAGTTATAAGTAAACATCATCAAAACATTTCACAAAAGGAAAACTTTCAGTGTTCAAAGAAATCCATCTCTCTTAAAAATAAAAAAGCCCTGTCTTTAGTGATTTGTAAACACAAAATATTCTTCCCCAAGCGAGCAGTTTCAAGTATATACTTAAATACTTTTACATTCTTTTTTTTTTGCTTTTATTTAGAATTTTGGGTGTCCTATGATAATTTAATTTAATTGACACATCACTGTAGATTTTTGTTTGTTTTAAAGGAAAAAAATTACTTTTTCTGATAAAAAGGAAAGGAAGCTTTTATTAATTGGAAGAGAATCTAAAGGATAAAATTATTTCCAGTTAATTGCTATAGTAATGAACACCATTGTAAAAAACCTAAGAGGAAAGTATTTACACTGGTTATTTTTGTAATTTTCAGCTTTTTTTAAAAAAAAAAGCAGGTTTAAAATATTTATAAAGGAAAAGAATAGCCAATTCTTAATGTCTATTTTATTTTGTTTTGTTATATTTTGTTGAAAGTATCCTAATACTTGTATTTAATAATTGAAATTAAATACCACATTAAAGTTTTAAGGAAAATGCAGTGCTTTAAAAAAGAACCATAGGCCAAGTAAGAACTAAACTTAGATAAAACATCTAATTTTTAAAATTCTTGGAAGAAAAGCTTTCAGAAATCAAATTACATAAATTTGAATCTTTTAACAGTATAATTATCAAAGTACAATAAATCATAACTTGGTTACAACTCCTCTTGGAAAGTCTTTGTTATAAAAGGCTTAAGACTTGAAATGTGCCCATACCTTTATGCTTCTCCATTGCCAATCATCCCCAATTCTTTGTGAATATTGGAGAAATTCTGTACAATATTGCTTGAATTTATTCTCTTCCAAAAAGAAATCTGCATCAACCAAGTTAAGTGACATCTGTCAAGAAATGGAAGTGTTAACATTGGCAGAAACTGTGAACTCTGTACATATTACCTAACTCCCAAAGGAAAGGAAAGAGAGAAAAATGGAAAATTCAACATACAATAGGGATTGGACTCATGCCTAATCACTTTGCTACAGAAGGGCATTTGAAAGGTACTAAGTTAGGAAACACTTTTGAAGTAATACATTTCTGTGCATGGAAAAACTATTAAAAAAGAAGAAACTTTTCCATTTTTAGCTTTTGTGCTAGTTAAACATAGGATATTACTTTCTTACCAATCAGAAAACTATTTTGGTGTTCTTTACTTTGCAATAAAATGTGTATTTTTCTTAGTAATCCAACCTGGAAAGCATTTAACTTAAACAGATTGAATAAGCAAGGGACCTTAAGGACTAGCATGCTGATTTTGAATAAACTTGACAGCAAAATCCAATTACCTTATTTTTAAAGAGAATTATTGGTTAATATTATCCCAGATTATTGTGAACTGAGAATTCCATATTCCAGATTTTGGACTTTATCAATAATTACTATGTCTCTCACTACTCAGCAGTGGCCCCGACCCTTTGGAACGAGCTCCCTGTGGAGATTCGTACCCTCTCCACCGTCCCAGCCTTCCGCACAGCCTTGAAGAACTGGCTCGCCCGCCAGGCCTGGGGATAAGGACTCCTACCCCGCCCGAATGATGAATGTATGTTGTTTACTATTTTATTATATGTTGTCATCTTAATGTGTA
This sequence comes from Thamnophis sirtalis, assembly GCF_051295495.1. NCBI lineage: Eukaryota > Metazoa > Chordata > Lepidosauria > Squamata > Natricidae > Thamnophis > Thamnophis sirtalis. Next base: position 38,175,726 of record NW_028261385.1, on the reverse strand, counting down.
TTCCCCCTTCCCTGGTTTTCTGTGAGCCGCCCTGAGTCCCCTCAGGGAAAAGGGCGGCCTACAAATTCTAATAAAACCTATAAAAAAAAACCTACTATGACAGATACAAAGGATTAATTAACATTGCTGGAGAACAGATGATATAATTCTCAGATACCTAAAAAGAAGATTGTTTTTAGCAAATAAGCATATTCAACAGTTACAACAGATCAACCTATAAACCTGGAAACCTATAAACTTCAAACCTATAAACAACTACATTTCCATGTGCTGAAATCTTTGAAAAAATTAAGAATTTTATTACTTATAAAATGTATAGGTAAAGTAATGGTTCCTCTTGTTCATGTGTGCTAGTCGTTCCCAACTCTAGAGGGCGGTGCTCATCTCCGTTTCAAAGCCAAAGAGCCAGGGCTGTTCGAAGACATCTTCGTAGTCATGTGGCCTGCATGATTAAACACTGAAGGCGCACGGAGCGCTGTTACCATCCCACTAAAGTGGTCCCTATTTTTCTACTTGCATTTTTATGTGTTTTCAAACTGCTAGGTTGGCAGAATCTGGGACAAGTAACGCAAGTTCACTCTGTTACGCGGCACTAGGGATTCGAACTGCTGAACTGGCAACCTTTCTAATCAACAAGCTCAGTGTCTTAGTCACTGAGTCACTGCGTCCCTATAAAATGTATAGTTATATTTTAATAAATAAAACTACAGATGAACAACGTTCTGAGTTTTGAAGTTATATTTATTCATTTATATAATTAATCAATTAATCAATGAAGAAAACTAGGTTCAATTTGGGCAACTAGCATCATGCTAAATAAAAGCAGTACAAAATATTCACATCAAAAATAACAATTACATTTTAGTCTGTAGTTTGTTACAAAACTATATTTCTTTATTATAACTTTTCAAAACTGATTGCATTCTGCAGCGTCTGCTGAACTTGTAATTCACCACAGGGTTATTTATGATCGTTGATAATCATTTTGTTGCCTGCATCAGACTTAAAACTGTGGCAAAAGATAGCTAAATGCCTAATGGAGTATGGTATATATTACATGTGGGTAATCTAAAGCTAGATTCACAGTCAAAGACTACTGGAAACCTAACCAAGGAACTAAGAATTATTAAATAGCATCTAAGAATATAGGCAGTTCCAAACACGGTGGGATTATTTTTTTTTCACATTACGATGTACAGGTCTGATGAATTCAGAATTTCCAAATATTGAGGATATCTTTTAGGAATTGGGGTGCAAAGCATGGTGTAACAATGAATTTCTTTTTACCTGTCCCCCCTTCTTTTCAACATCTACATGAAACCGCTGGGTGAGATCATTCGACGGCACGGGATAAAGTACCATCAATATGCGGACGATACTCAGTTGTATCTGTCCGCCCCGTGCCAACTCAACGAAGCGATGGATGTGATGAGCCAGGGGCTGGATGCTGTTAAAGACTGGATGGGGGTCAACAAGCTTGTGCTCAATCCAGAAAAGACCGAGTGGCTGTTGTGCTTCCCTCCCATGAATTGGCCAAGTACTCCATCTCTCAGGCTGGGGGGTCAAATTATACGCCCCTCAGACAGGGTTCGCAACTTGGGAGTCCTCCTGGACCCACAGCTGACCTTCGAACACCATTTGTCAGCTGTGACCAGGGGAGCATTTGCCCAGGTTCGCCTGGTACACCAGTTGCGTCCCTACCTGAACCGGGAGGCCCTCACAACAGTCACTCGTGCCCTTGTGACCTCTAGGCTGGAATATTGCAATGTGCTCTACATGGGGCTGCCCTTGAAGAGCATTCGGCGACTCCAGCTAGTCCAGAATGCTGCCGCGCGAGCGATTGTGGGTGCACCTCGGTTCACCCACGTAACACCTATCCTCCGCGAGCTGCACTGGCTACCTGTTGATCTCCGGGTGCGCTTCAAGGTGCTACTTATCACCTATAAAGCCCTTCATGGTAGTGGGCCTGGGTACTTGAGAGACCGCCTACTGCCAATTACCTCCACTAGACCGATTCGATCGCATCGATTAGGCCTCCTCCGAATTCCATCTTCTAGCCAGTGCAAACTGGCAACTACCCGGAGGAGAGCCTTCTCGGTGGCTGCTCCGTCCCTTTGGAACGAACTCCCCGTGGAGATTCGGACCCTCACCACCCTCCAGTCCTTCCGCGCCGCTTTAAAGATCTGGCTGTCCTGGCTGGCCTGGGGTTAAGATTATAGCCCCACTCGAATTGTGCGAATGTTGTGTTTTCTTTTTAACATGCTGTATTGTCTATTGTTTGTCTTCTCCCCCTCCCTCTTTTGAATTGTGAGCCGCCCTGAGTCCCCCCAGGGAAAAGGGCGGCATACAAATAAAGGCAAAACAAAACAAAACAAAACAATACCTAAGTGTCAACTTCAATCCACAAATCCTCAATATTTTGTAATTTTTTCCAATTGTTTTCCCTTAATCTTAGCATCACCCAGAATAGAAACATAAATAAATCAGATTCATTTCTTTTCAGTCTGTTATATCAGACATGTTATGAACAAAATGCCTCTCTGATTGGATCTTAAAGTTCCATTAGATCTTAACTGGATCATTTTCAAAAACTTTCTTAACTTGAGGTTCCCACTATTTTTTACTATATCCAATTCAAAACCTCTGGCAAAGTTTTCAATGAACAATTCTGGCAACTTAATCATGACACTGCTTGCAGTCAGTTTGTGAAATTTTGCTGCAGCCACTGATCAGTCAATTATTTCATCCTTTTTTACTACAAAGGTGATATTTGCTGTTGTTTGTTACATGTTGAATTTTGACCTTCATACAACTAATTCACAAAGCTTGTTGTTGAACTGCCAAAATAAAACCTTCGGTTTCTTATTTAATACTCCATGTGGGTGTTGTGTTATATCAGCTTTTCCTCCTCCTCATATATTGGCTTGTTCTTCCAATTAACAAATTGGTTTTCATTTCTTTTCTGTATTTAACCTTCACCTTTGCTGATTTCAAAAGCTTTCCTTGACTGACTTCTTCAGCAAAGGTTATTGGTTTTTCTTCATGTCAGGCCATGCTTATATCAATATTATGGCTTGTTGTAGTCAGCCAGATAATTAGACTGCATTTGGCATTTTTATCCACCTATTGAATGAAGGATCAGGGATAGGGAGGTATTGTTTGATGTTATTAAAGGTATCACAGGAAGTGAGCTATTCCAAGTATAGCTGTCTTTTGCAATTAACTAATGGAGATTTTGTCAATGCTGGTGTTCTCCAGTCTGCTCCAGATGTTTTGGAATTGCACCTATTATTGTTGATACTATCTTTGCTTTGTTTTGCCATAGTCCTATTTTTATTTGCAGTACCTTCTCCAGGTATTGCCCTGGGCACTATCCAGACTTTTTTGTCTTCACCATCATAGCCAATTTATTTTCAGAATATTCAATTGTTCCCATTATATTGATTCAATTAATTAAAATATTTAAGATTGCCTCTTAAGATCAAGTCATCATTAAGTCCTCTCATATAAATACATTACAACAATAAAATATTAGAAACATTAAAAAGGCAGTGGAAATGATAAATGCAACATTCAATCGATAAAGCAGCTGAAATAAACTTACCCAAAAATGAAGTTTATAATAAATTTTTAATCTGCAGTTACACTTTTACAGTAATGGGGATAGGTAAACCATCACTGGATTACAAATCCAGAAACATGAGACCAGCGTTAAAAGACTCTCTTAATCCTTTGTTGGAACCAAGAAGCACAGGAGTTGTCCTTGAATAATTAAAGTATATGAAACTTATTTAAGCAAAATGCCACACATTCCATAGTGTTTATGGGCATAAAGATAATAAGAAATATTTAGGTTTCTGCAATTAGTACAGCATTATAGATTCTACCGAGTCTATTCCCACCCAACAAAAGGTATACATACAGGGTACCCCAGATGTTCTACTATCTCCATAGTAATCTTTCTCAATCTGTCTTCCAGATTTGTGGGGCTTCAATTTCCGTAATACCAAGTACTCACCAGCTGTTGGGAGTTGAAGTCAAAATATACAAGTTGCTAGTGGTGAGCTGAAGCAGGATCGGCTCGCGCGGTTCCAGCTGATCAGCGCGGGCTGTGAAACTCAGCTGGAGCTCCGCCGGCCTCCGCAGTCGCCGGCAGCGGCACACGGGGCCTTGGGAGGTGGAGGAGGAGGAATCAGCTGGAATTGGGGCGCTGCCGGAACTCTGCTGAAGCCCCGGGATCTGCGCGCACGGCTCCAGCTGATCGGCGCTGCCGGCAAAGGACACCTAAGCTGCGGGTGGTGAGACTTAGGGCAGCGACCGAGACTGGAGCTCAGCCAGAGCCCCAGAAGGCGGCGCGCCCGGAAGAAAAGAGGAAGAGGCGGGGTGACGAGGGGAAGGTTTGAAAAGAGAGAGGTTTAGGCGGGAAGGAAAAAGGAAAGCGAGGAATAGAAAGAGAGAAAAGGCAATGGGGAATAAGGGAGGTTTCTATGGGTCAAGTCTGAAGGAAAGGTAGAGGAAAAAATTGAGAGGGAAGGTAGAGAAAGGAGGAGGAGGACGGGAAAACAGAGACTGGGAGAAAGGGAAGCTAGAATGAATGAGCAAAAGCTGTGGAAGTAGAGATCAGCAAAGAGAGAGGGAGGGACAGAGAGAGAGAGGGAGGGAGGGAGGGAGAGAGAGACCAACTGCCTGACCACCACCCCACTGCGTGATCCACCTGTTGGGAGAGGATTGATCACCACTCCATTGTGTGACCTGCCTGCTGATTGCACAAGGAACTAGCTTGAATTATAAGACAGCAAAGTCCAGATGACCCAGGCAACTTAGTGAAGATAGAATAGAATTAATGGGATGATTTTTTTCTCCACTCTAACTCCTGGGTTACCATGAGCTCATAAAGAGTGTGAAGGGCAACAGAAGTGGAGGAAGCCAAAGAGGCCACAACTGATTTGCCACCAGAATGGATTACAAGTGTGGGAATGTGGAACACAGGATGTGACCATGCCTGGCTCACCCATATGGAAAACAAAATATCTCACCTAACAAAGATGATGGTCTTGTAGATAGCAGTGGGTGATTTGCCCTTGAATGGAGGTCCGGCTGGGCTGATCAGTGGGGAGATAGGCTCTTCTGTTTCAGCTGAAAAGCCGGTGAGGCCGGTGATAACTGAGGGTGCAGGGCACTACAGGCGTACTTGTACAAAGCTGCGCCAACCTCAAAATCCAGCCCAGTCAGGAAATTACAAAGCGCTCTCAGTGACAGGAGTGATGAGAGCTGCTCCCTTAGCAAAGGGCTCACAATTGCAAGGGCCTGCCGAGGACAAAGAGACAAGGCCTTGAGACAATCTTCAGAGACTTTCAGGAGCACTCAAACACGAACTGTCAGACCAGATCCTATGTCCCTCACTGCTGAGGTCCCTGAAGAGTTAGTGGGCCTTTTTTCCTCCCTAGATTCCTTTCTCCCCCTTCCTCCCATCTTAGCCTTGCACCAATTTCAAAGTGAGATGCAGCACAGTTTCTCCCTTTGCCTTATGGGAGGAGCTCAGATGGGGAGGGAAGGGAAGAAAGTGGACCAAGTGCAGAAGCCTCGCTAGGGTTTCCTTACCTATCTTTCCCGTTTTGAAAGCTAAGCATTGGAGGCATATGTGTGCAGCCACACACCCACGTACCTCCTGAGTCGAGTGGAGACACAGTGCATAATTCATTTATTGTAGTGTTTTAATTTGCTCAGTCCCAGTTCCACCTTTAGAAAGACAAATTTTGGTTATGTATGTTGGAAGAGCTGTAATATGGCTTATCCCTCATAATTTCTGCAGCACTGTAATTCAGACTTCCCTCCTAGTTTCTGCATGATACTCAAGGAACGATTGACCAAGGTTAAATTCACTTCCATGTTTTCTTCAACTTAGCAGGATGCATCAATTGTCATGTCACCATTTAGGTAGGAGCTCCTGGACTAAATATGATTGCTTACGGAATATTGTAAGCAAATCTAGTGAACTATAAAGTAACCCAGCATATATACTCCAGGGTGGATCAAAGCAGTATGGTAAATTTAGGATTCAGTGTGTTGGGCAAAGCAAGGCTACACCCATCCTCCGCGAGCTGCACTGGCTACCTGTTGATCTCCGGGTGCGCTTCAGGGTGCTGTTGACCATCTTTAAAGCCCTTCATGGTAGTGGATCTGAGTACTTGAGAGACCGCCTTCTGCCGATTACCTCCCTCCGACCGATAAGATCGCACAGACTGGGCCTCCTCCGAATTCCATCCGCCAGTCAATGTCGACTAGCGACTACATGGAGGAGAGCCTTTTCTGTTGCAGCTCCGACCCTGTGGAACGACCTCCCCGTCGAGATACGCACCCTCACCACCGTCCAGGCCTTCCGCGCAGCCCTCAAGACCTGGCTATCCCAACAGGCCTGGGGATAAGCCTCTAATTTGCCCCACCCGAGTGTTGAATGTTGAATGCAAGTTGTGTTTTTATTATTTTATTTTGCTCACATATTGTTTATTTTGAATTGCACCCCCTCCCTAATGATTGTAAGCCGCCCTGAGTCCCCTCAGGGAAAAGGGCGGCCTATAAATCCTAATAAAATACTAAATACTAAATATTGGGTAATCCTGTTATCCTTCAGATAATTTTGAACAAAGGCTGCCACCAAGTATTCAAAAATGTAGTATTGAAAGTACTGTGGCAACGTGGCTGAGTTAATCTGTGAATTTCCTGCAGCATTTGCTAACTGCTGTTGTGATGAGCGGAAATAAAACTCTGATGGTTGGAACACTGCCAGATCTTTGTAGCTCATTGGTCTGACTCATCTCATCCAAAATTAGATGTGTTTAGGTAAAGATACAGTATCTGGTAGAATTAAAACACTTCAAAATGTGCATGAATTTTAGACAACAATCTACAATTAGATCACATGTCCCCAAAGCAAAGGTCTACTGTCAATCATTACGCTCATTACATAAAAACTTCCTGTTACGATGAATCTATGACAGCAGTTTTTTCTCTATTTTCATATTTTTATTTTATTATTTAACGTTTGAGGCCACCTAATTACATAACAACTCTGGGCAGCCTACAGATAAAAATTAAAAGAAAATAAAGTCTATCAAGAAGAAAAAGAATACACCTGAAGTAAGAGTGTGTGTGTGTGTGTGTGTGTGTGTGTGTGTGTGTGTGTGTGTGTATGACTACTTAATATAAAGGACCTGGAATGTGCCCACTCCAGTTGACATGACCAGACAGAGTGTATGGAGACAGGCAGTTCTTCAAGTAACTAGGCTCTGCGCCATGCAGGAACTTTATAGCTGATAATGAGTGCTTTTAATTGCACCTGGAAGCCAATTGGCAACAATGCAGCTCACAAAGCAGCAGGGACATGTGTTCATACTACAATGTACTGCCCATACAGTTGCATTTTGTAGCTTCCAAGTGGTCTTCAAAGGCAGCCCCTTGCAGAATGTATTAAAGTAATCCAATGAAGAGGTAATCGAAGTCTGAATGACTGCTGAAGACCCTCCAGAATGGGAATGGGCAGAAGAGGCACACAAGTTGAACCTGAGCAATGCCACTTGGCTTGCTCTGAGCAGGAACTAAGAATCCAAGAAGGCCCCCAGAGTGTACAACTGTCTTACATGTGGTACTGACACTCCATTAAGGACTACTACAGATGAAAGTTTCCTGGAACCAGAAGGACCAAACTATAATAAAGCCTCTTAATCTTGCCTGGATTGAGCCTAAATCTGGTCCTCCTCATCCAAACATACACAACCTCCAACATCGGGTACAGACTTTACATCAGCTTGGGGTCCAATATTTGCATTGTGTGCCTTGTTCTGCCTCTAAGGTGCTGGAGGTTAGATGGAAAACGATCAAATGAGTTCCCTATATGAAACAGGGATAAAATAGTACTCGTAATGGAAGAAAACTGCATTGACATGTCTTCAAAGTCATCAAGAGATGCTTAATTCAAAGGGGATTTTGCTGTGGGTAAATTACAAAGCATTCAGTGTCTTTTTGCATGCTTGGAATGTTCTTTATTTGTAAGCAATTGCCTTTTGGTTCTGCATTTTCCATGTTCTACAAAATCTCAAATTAAACGTGGCGATTTAGGAGGATGATAAAATTTCAGACAGCAGTATTATACAGACTTCTGCCTGTGTGATTATGCGCAATTTAGTTCATAGTCAGGTTTCACCTATCACATAAACCCATATTACAGTTTATTTAGGTTTCGCTTATGTTGATTTAAGAAAATCAGAAGATTATTGAGAAAATGTTTTCACCACAAACCTTAATATAACATAATATGAACTCAATACGAAACCAGCAATGATGTAGTTCATTTGGTTTGGGCTTAGAACAAAGGGTAAACTTTCTGATTCTGATTTGTAAACCATTTTTATTGCATATGTAATCCTGGCTGTTGTGTCATTGACTTATCATGCAAGTAAAAAATATAATTCCTTTCCTGACTATAATTATTTTCTCTTCAGAATTTAACAGAACTACTGATATATAATATACCGTAGGATGAGACAAAAGATACAACATGTACAAACTATTTTGTAATATTGTGCATACACATGAAAATGAATAAGTGCATTGTTATGCATAAACCAGTTAGTCAAAAATGCAATTTTTATTTTGAAATATACAAGCCATAACACACATAACATATAAAACAATTTTATACTGATTCAGTGAACCAGGACTACTTACTCAGACAAGCAGCAGATGTCTTTGGTCTCTAGAGATTTTTCATTGTTTTTATCTGTGATTTCTTTTTACCTAGACATACAAGGAGTTAATTTTGAATACAAGATGTGCACGCTAGCACTGAGCTATCGTCCCTCCCAAATACATTATACTCTCTGTTCATGAATAGGAATGCAGCGAAGCACAAATGTTCATGCAACATAAACCCGTTAGTGACTAGAGATGCCAGAATAGTTTTTATATAGTTGCTGCTACAGATTGAAATGGCTAGTCATCTGGAATTATATGGTAGGTTTAGCTAAATAATCAATTTGCTACAACATTCTGAAGTGTCTTTCATCCAATATACATATGTCAGTATGTTGTTGTTTTTAACATTCTATAGCTGCATTTGCTAATGATGTTGTGCTATCATGTGTGAAGTTTTCCAAGTGTGCTATTTCTAATTTTGGTGAGTGTGACAGCAGTTAGCACAACTAAACAACGCCATTGCTCTTGTAATTCCACTTTACTAGATGCTAAGCCCTTTCCTGTTTGTTTTATAAAGTATCTGTTGTCATAGATAAATGTAATAGTTCATTATATTCTGAAATCTTTCACTCTAGTCAGAGCATGGTTTTTATTATTTTTCTGTATTATTATTTTGTTCTTTAAATCAAGAAATAATGTATAAATAAATATAGTTCTATGAATATTTCTTCATGTGCAAATGTTAGTGTGTTTAATGGAGTTTACTCTCTAATAGCTGTGTTTACAGCAAATATGAAGATACATAACTATTTGAACTGCAGAATGGCTGAGAAATGAAACATTTTTTCGCCTTGTGTGTTGTTTATAATTTGTTTCTTTCTATTATTTTTAGAAACATTCAGTAAATTATCTACTCATCATATATTGAGAGAACAATAGCAAAATAAAAAGAAAAGGATAAATAAATGGGCAACAGGAAATTTAATTGTTCTATAGTTCATTTATTAATATTTAAATACATGAATAAGGTTTAACAAAAGTGACAACAAAAGAATTGAAACTTTGACTGAACAAAGTATTTTATAAGCTTTTCTTGGTTATTGTCCAAACAACTTTATTTTTTTCCTACAACTATTAATATTAAAAATTTACGATAAGAAGTAGAAGTATCTCCTGCCATTCACATAGACCTTTGCTTCATATACAACACTATAAAATAAAAAACAGCGTCATCAAAATTGTTCAGAACATCCACTATCACAACAATTTGAACAAGGTTTTCATTAAAAAGTATAAAACTTTAAGCATTATTTAAAAATGTCTCCATCCTTTTCAAAAAGGGTCATTTGTACCCAAGAAAAAAACATTTTGCAAACCAAGTTAAATAAAGTTGTTCTGTCATAGTTATCATTGTTGATCTTATTACAGACTTTTGTATGGCTGGGATTGAAAAGAGGGGTTGATTTTGAGTTAAACTGTGTGACTGACAGCTGATGTCAGAGAATAAAGAAGACTTGACTGCGGATGTGAATAAAGAATTCTATTTTCTAAAGCCCTTACTTGTAATGTTGGGGCAAAAGCTGAGGATGCTGTATCATCCTCCCAGCTGAATGGCAGCATCCCTTACTGAGCTGTGTGATTTGAGAATACAGAATAGAGAATAATAATACAGTTGGAAGGAACCCTGAAGCCCTTCTACCGTGTTTCTCCCCAAAATAAAACAGTGTCTTATTTTCTTTTGACCCCTGAAATAAGCACTAACCTTATTTTCAAAGAGGTCTTATTATTTTTGAGGTGCAAGAGGCAGCAAGCATGGTCACCTCATGGCTGCTGCTGTGTTGCAATATTTTAGGGGAGGACTTATTTTGGGGGGAGGGCTTATTAGCACATGTACTCAAAAGCCTGATTGGGCTTATTATCTGGGGAGGTCTTATTTTCAGGGAAACAGGGTAGTCCAGCCCATTTCCCAAGCAGGGGACCATATGTATATCATTCTAGTAAATGGCTATCCAATTTCTTCTTAAAAACTTCCATTGATGGAACACCCACAGTTTTTGAAGGCAAGCAATTCCACTGACTAATGGAACATTGTAATAGCACATTTGAATGTGGATCTACTGTATATAACAATGCTTACCTATTTCAAGCATTAAATATTGGAAGTCAACAATTAGTAGCAACAATTAGTATTAGCAATTTTGAAATGGATAGCCAATATTGGGATCTAAATATATTAAAACGCTAGCATCTCAAGGAACATCAGAAAGTTATGGCATGTGATGTCCAATAAAAATATTTAACCCTTTTTTCCATGCTAAATTGACTTTATGGGAAAACCCCACTTTAAAAATTGGAAAAAAAATGGTAATATTTTTTTTTAATGGATGGAAGCAGAAATACTGACTTTAGACCAACTGACAGACAATGAAGATGAATTTTTAACAAAACTGCATTAAGAGATAAATATAATATATCAGACAGCAATATTTTACAGCTACATTTGTTACTAACATTGCACCAGCAGCATTTTCAGCTTCTGATTTGCTTGAGATACTAGAACAGGGATGGCAAACCTTTTTGGCTCTTGTTCCAAAAGCGGGGGGAGTGCAGGGGGGATTGCATGGGCATGCCACACCTTTAATAGCTTCCCCCTGCGACCAGCGATCCCCCCTGCTTTGGGTGCGATTTTTTCGCCCTCCCCAGGTTCCAAATGCATTCTAGGAGCCTGGGAAGGACGAAAATCAGGAACGGACTTCCAGTTTGGCCGTAGGGCTGTTTTTTGCCCTCTGGAGCCTTCAGGGAAGTCACTTGAAGGCTCCGGAGGGTGAAAATGGGTCCTATGAGCAAACCAGAAGTCCGTTCCTGAATTTCTGTTTTGCACATAGGGCCTATTTTTCTTGCTCCGAGCCTCCGGAGGATGAAAAACAGCCTCAAGGCGCTGGAGCTGACAGGACAACATCTCGCATGCCTGAGATGTTGTCCTGCCTCCCAGAATTCTCCAGCCATGAGCTGGCTGGAGAATTCTGGGAGTTGAAGTCCACAAGTCTTAAAGTTGCCAAGTTTGGGAACCACTGCCCTAACAAATGGTTCTATACCATAGGTTCGCCATCACAGTACTAGAACAACTTGTTAAATGCTTTAAAACTAAAAAAAACCTATTAACTTTTAGATATACCATATTTTTTGGACTATAAGACGGACCATGATTTTGAAGAGGTAAATTAAAAAAAAAGTTTTTGCACTCTGCAGGCTTCCCATACTCTCTGCGTGCCTCATTTTTTTTGCAAAAAAAGGGGGGCATAAAGAGCTTTGGGAGGTTTGAAGAGTGTTCCTGGAGCTGGGGGGAAAGGCCAAAAATGAGCAAAAAAATGGGCTGTTTTTTTTGCAAAGAAAAGGGGCATGCAGAGCTTTGGAAGGTTCTTAAGAGTGCTCCTGCAGGCTGTGGGGAGCTCAAAAAAGAGCAAAATATGGCCCGTTTTTCACAAAAAATGGCTTTTTTGCAAAGAAAAGGGGCTTTGGGAGGCTCTTAAGAGTGCTCTTGGGGACTGAGGGGCAAAAATGAGAAAAAAACCCACAGCCCTCAGGAGCACTCTGAAAGTATCCTAAAGGTTTTGTACGGCCATTTTTGCAAAGGGGGCGGGGTTTCAGGAGACCAAAAATGCTGTATTCAGTGTATAAGAAGCACCCAGATTTTCACTCTCTTTTTTGAGGGAAAAAACTGTGTCTTGTACTCCAAAAAATACTGTATTTGTTATCAATAAATCAGTTTAATATGTGATGCTAGCAAATGAGTGAAATAAAGAATTACAGGTTTCTATGTTGCCTAGACAATGAGAAAGTGACTTAACATCTATAGCAATAGTGTCAATGTACCTCATATCACCACAAAAAGTAATATTTAGAATTTATTGGACTCCAATACATTTTATAGAAAGGTCTTTTAAAACAACATTTTGCTGGATATTTAATAAACATAATGCTTTCTAAAAATATGTTTTGCAATGTCCTACAGTTACTAAGTTTTAGGAGAAAGTAATAGGTTATTTAAATATAATTGTGTGACATGGGGTAAAATTTTCAGAAGATATTAGTCTCTTGAAGTACATAACTAAGAACATGGAGTCTGACAACCAGACAATGTAAATGGATTTTTCCTATCATTACTATGGCTGAAAGACTGTTATTGCATCATTAGAAAAATCAGCGTATGGCTGCTTTCACTCAGTGGTTGAAGACCTGATTGCACTTGCCACATTTGAGTGGATTGTCCATAGATATAGACTTTGTATTGAGGTTGGAAAAGCATGATAATTATCTAAGTGTATTAAAAGTATATACATATTTGAATAAAATTTGTTTAAAATAAATAAATATAGCAAGGGTCTTTAAACTTGACAACTTTTAAGACTTGTGGACTTTAATTCCCAGAATTCCACATAATTCTTTTTTTCCCCTGTGACAATGTATATATTTATATCATAAATATCTTTGTGTGTCTTTTCCCTTTTTGACATTATTTTAAAAGCAATAAAATAATTAAATAAAAATAGCACAATTCAGACAGATTCTACTTCCAAGTCCGAACAGAAATCAGTTTGGCTTCAAATGGGACACTGTCAGTTGTTGACCTGATAGGTAGCACTCAAATTCAGGACAAAGTAAATAGTCTTCTATATGGAATGTATAAGATGTTATAGAAATATATGCAGACAGACTTCTTGTATAAGGAAGATTTTAGTAGAAGCCCCAAAAGCCTTCTTTGTAATCACTAAATCTGCTGATTCATTTGGCATCAATTATCTTCCTGTAACTATTAAGCTATTCAAAGTTTTGTGTTTGATGCTATATGATGCTCACTTGAATATTTATAAGGAGTGTTCTAATTTAGAAACAATTCAATTAAAATTTCTGAAAAATTCACTACGGGACTTAAATATTTATATTAGATATTTGCCTGTTCAATGGGTTCGCCATTAATTGTCCATCAAGGTGGGGCTTTAAAGATATTCTAGATAATATCAATATGTTTGCTTTGGATGATTAAGTTTGAGGTGTCCTCTAGGGCAATGGTCCCCAACCTTTCCATTATGCAGACCACCAGCAGTGGGAGAAAGGGGATGGTTTTCTGCACTGCTTGCACCTTCACATGCTTGCACAATCACCTGCCAGTTATGCGGCCCAGTTCCCATCAGGCAAAATGGCCCAGGAAGGAAGGGAGGAAGGAATTCTAGTTAGTGAGCACTTCACCAATATTATTAATTTAAAAATTGTATAGTTGTGGGCAAGGATACATCCTTGTAGTACACTTTTGCTAGTAAAAATAGATTCATTTTTATGTGAAAAATTACCAGAAAAAAATACTGATTTTTATATGAAATTTTCCAATATACCCAAGCATTAAACCATTATAGATAGCCCTTGACTTACAACAGTTCATTTAGTGAACTATTTAAAATTACACTGAAAAAAGTGACTTATGAGTCCGTTTTTCACACTTAAGACCATTGCAGCATCCTTAACAACTGTGGCAAGAAAAGTCGTAAAATGGAGCAAAACTCAACATCTGTCTCACTTAGCAACAGAAATTTCAGGCTCAATTGTAAGTTGAGAACTACCTGTATTTTCATAATGATTTCACCAGTGGGCAGGACAAACATCTGGTTCTCTAATTCAGACCTAAAAGACTACTCTAGAAATGTAGCACAGCTCTAAACACCAAATAGATTTTTAAAAAATCCTGATGTGCATAATGCATGGTAGGGGCAAGGCACTGTTACATATCCACGTCAGTGGTGGGATTCAAAACATTTTACTACCGGTTCTGTGGGCATGGCTTGGTGGTGTGGCAGCGAAAGGATACTGTAAACCAGTGGTAGTCATCCTGGTCCCTACTGCCCACTAGTGGGAATTCCAGCTTTAATGGTTTCATGATTTTGCTGTAACTCTGCTTTATAAATTTTATAAAGTAAAGTTACTTCCCTACTTTATAAATCACCATTACTATGGAACCGGTGGGTGGTTAGAAAAATTTACTACTAACACAGATACAAAAGTGGATGGTAGGTATAAAAAGGTTGACTACCCCTGCTGTAAAGTCTGTATTCCCACCCCACTCCAGGGGAAGGTTACTGCAAACTCCGCATTTCCTCCTGATCAGTTGAACCTCAGGAGGCAGACAATAGTTGAGGGTGGGGCCAGTAAGAGGTGGTATTTACCAATCTGCCGAACTACTCAAAATGTCCACTACCAGTTCTCCAGAATTGGTCAGAACCTGCTGAATACTCTCTTTGGTCCACATGTTGCTAAACTACAACTCTCAGCTTTCATCAATATTGTTCAGATCACCTGAGATTTCAGCAATAAGAAGAGATTTTCATGCTTTGTATTCCTGGCTTCTTTGTAATAAAATTCCACTTATGAACCAAATTATTGGCATACACTTTAGTAATTTAGTATATGTGAATTCCAAATGGGTTTAGATGAAGTTGAATTGTACAAATAAGCCTGTGTTTGATGGATTTTTAATTGCAGCAGCCATTGCATAGAGGCAGTCCCACTTTTGGAACAAGGTATCTTAATCCAGGGGTGCGGACAACCCCTTACACCTCCACAACAGCAGCCAGAACTCCCTTCTTGACCATTGGGACATTGATTAGTCTACTCCACTGGCCCATAGTAAAGTACCTGATTAAAAACTCATTGCTAATGAAAATGAAATTAGGATAGGGTTATGTTTATTTGGAATCATGGCTGAAAACTAATGCTAGCACTAAATTCTTAGAGGTATTGTAAAGCTGTCAATGTTGCTTCTATTAAGTATCTATAAGAATCTATCCCTGACATCAGTTTTTGTCCATGACTCCAAGGAGACCTAGCCCTATTTTAATTTTTATGGGTAGTGGGATTTTTTCTACTGTGATGCTCAAACAAATCCAAAAGAAAAGCTGCTTTGCTCCCTTTACAGTACCTTTAAGAGTAATTCCGTAGCATTAGTTTCAACCAAGACTCCAAACCCTAATCCTAACCGTAAACCCAGTTTCATTTTCACTGGCAATGGGATTTTTCCATTTATTACACATATTTGGAGCCACAGGTGAGAGCTGATCACTATGTTTTTTAAAAATTAAAATATATTAACCCAAAGAAAGAAATAGAACACAAACAAAAAGGGAAGGAATATAAAATTGAATTTATTTATTTATTGCATTTATTTGTCAACAAGTACAAGGAAATAAGTATCAGTATATACATAGACATGTACACATGAAAAATTGCACAAATAAATGAATGTAACTAAGCAAATCATAGCCATAAACACATAAAATGAGTACATATAAATGGGGACAGTAGGACAGAGATGGTAGGCACCCTGGTGTGCTTATGCATGCCCCCTTAGGGACCTCTTAAGAAATGTGTAAGGTCCATGATAGACAATTTAAAGTAAAAAGTATGGGGGTTAGAGGAACTAACAACAGGATCAGACAGAGTGTTCTAGACATTTACTCCTCTATTGCTGAAGTTGTATTTTCTGCTATGAAGATTAGAGCGGATTACATTTAGTTTGTATCTATTGATAGCCCTTGTGTTATTGTAGTTGAAGTTAAAGTAGTCACTAACAGGTAGGACACTAGGGTAGATAATCTTGTTTACTAAGCTTAGGTTGGAATGTAGACAGCGTAGTTCAAGGTTATCCAGGCCTAAAATTTCAAGCCTGGTAGTATAAGGAATGTTATTGCGAGCAGAGGAGTTGAGTACTCTTCTTGTAAAATACCTCTGGACCCTCTCTAATGTATTAATGTCCCAAATACAGTGTGGGTTCCAGACAAGTAAGCAGTATTCAAGGATAGGTCTGGAAAAGGTTTTGTATGCCCTAGTTAGCGCTAT
The DNA here is from genome assembly GCF_051295495.1 of Thamnophis sirtalis. Classification (NCBI taxonomy): domain Eukaryota; kingdom Metazoa; phylum Chordata; class Lepidosauria; order Squamata; family Natricidae; genus Thamnophis; species Thamnophis sirtalis. The sequence goes on along the minus strand of NW_028261385.1, from coordinate 38,159,151 downwards.
AGCATTACCAGAGAGAAAACTTGGTAAAATAAGGTTGACAACTCTGAATGCCTTTTTGGCAATGTTGTTACACTGAGCTCTGGGGCTTTTGAAATGAATACTCCTAAATTAATTTAATTTCAAGTATTGTATTGATTTTAATAGAATTAGATGCCAAACCAGACAATCAAAGCCCTTCTTTAGGTGTGTTCCTTTGTTTTGAAATAATTAAAACTAGGCAGACTTCTTAGGGAAAATCAATGCATGAATGAATTTGTATTATAGCCTTTGAGTAGTCATTATAAAGCCTCTAGATAATTTTGGATTGTTTCAACAATAAAGGGCTATATTGGGAACCACTGCTTGAATAGTTGAAAGTTAGCAGCAGGGTCCAGATTTCCAAAAAGAATCGGCTTCCTCTTTCTCACAAATTACTTTTTAATTCCAATATGGATCTTGAACATTGGAATAAAATGATTTCCTCCCCTTAGTCACTTGCTCTTATGAAAATGCCTCTGCCTCTTTGCTCTCTAGAAGGTTTTTTGGAGCAAAATGCAAAGAGTCCAATCAATCAATTTGTTATCCAAAGATTTTCTTTAACAAAAACTGCCCAACTCAGCCAAATGAAGTGACAAATCCAAACATGTACATTTACTAAGTGTACTAAACAGTTAATCATCAGGCTTTCTAACATTTATTATAAGTATTCCTGGTGACCTATCTCATATCAGCATGCATTACAGTGAATGTCAGAAGTTGCTGACTATATCATTATACACAAAATGTTTTATCTCTTTGGTGCTTTAATGTGCCGCAGTGATTCTTCATCCAAAGCACAAACTAAAGAAACAATCTGTCTTCAGCTTTTAAAGCCAGCCTTGCCATTGCTTGCCATGTGGCTCTGTCAAATAAATGATGTAGAGTTGGCTAAATTCCTTTGCAACACTGGTCTTTCCAGATATAAGATTTATCCCTAAATAATAACTGTTTCAGTTTTTAAATTCTTGCCAAGTCTATGACAGTCTGAAATGACTTTTTGCACCAACTTTAATTATATCCCCAGATTTTTTTAAAAAACACTGGTATTTAACAACAAATTTCTTAAGTCAAAATCCAGCTGTTTTTGAAAATACTTAGAATTATAGAAATATTATTACAGTTCGTATAAATCTATATGGAATTTTTTTTTGAGAAGCAAAGCAATATTTCCTGCTTTTTCCTAATCAGAGAACATAAAGGTACTTTCATATTTTTATTACAATCTTTATGTTGATCACCTTAGGTTCTTAAAAAAACATTATTAATATTGTATTACAAGTACCAATAGTCTTTTTTCTGGCCTATAAGCCATGTAATCTTATTAAAATCTGCAATAATTCTTCTTAGGCTGCAGGTAAGCACAAGTGAGAAGAAGAACTCCATTGCTCTTGTAGTAAGGTATATCTCAGGTTCCATTTGTACCTTAACAGTTCTTTGATTCCCATTCCATCTATGGGAACACTGTTTAGTTTAGCTTAATGTTCATCTTTGATGCCATCTACATTTCTACCTATTGCTGTGCTGGTATTCCAGAAGGGGATTCAAAACATCTGGTACAAAACTGATCATTTCATAAAGCATCTTTTTCAGCCATTTCAGGTGCTTCTGTTAAATGACTATTTGCTCTGCCAATGTATCCGACTATTTCCCTGATATTGATTAATATACACTTAGTCTTTAATATAGAAAGTAAAGTCATTTGCTTCCAACTTTCTTGAAGCAGTTGTGGGATTTATGTTATGTCATCAAACCCGTTTTTTTTCTTTCTCTCATATGTTATTCCAGGGACATGCAGTCAGGGGAGGCAGAGCGTCACCACTGTCATCATGAAAAGAAAAAATAAATGTAAAAGGAAAAAGTCTGAGCTAGTTGCTGCTCAGTACTTAACTGTACTTCTGCTTAGTACTTAACTGTTTAAAAAAGCCTCTAAAAAAGTGCCCTCTACAGGAGGCGGTGGGAGAACCACATGCCTCATCTAGTGGTGTTTTATGATCACTCAAGCAGAGTTAAGCAAGGGTTAAAAGCCGAAAAATTCCTGATGTAGATGAAGCACGTTGTTCTCCCGCCTCCTCCTGTAGAGGGTGCTTTTTTAGAGGCTTTTTTAAACAGTTAAGCAGAGTCATCCACACGGTGACTCTGGCAGCAACTAGCTCAGCCTGATCTCAGCTCTTGCCTTTTCCTTTTACATTTTTTTTCTTTTCATGATGGCAGGCAAGAGCAGAGTTGAAATCCTCTTTGAAACAGCTGGAAAGGTATGTGTGTGGGTCGGAGGGAGGGGGAGGAATTCAAACTTCATTTTCAAGTGTAGATCCCTCCCCAAGTGTAGTTTGATTGCATGCAGAGCTACGTTGCCTTTTCACACACACAAACACACACACACACCTGGATAAAAGTATATAAGCCCAGCTTCACTGATTAAAAGTTTGAAAAGGCAATGTGGCTCCACCTGCAATCAAAGGCTCGGATCGGAAGGCAGCAGGGGAATGGGGGGGTATGGCAGAGGAGCTGCTTTCAAGCCATTGGAAAATATATCCAATCCAACTTCTGTGTTTGTGTTTGTTTGAGAGTGAGTGAGTGAGTGAGAGAGGGATCCAACTTCTCTGTGTGCTTGTGTCTGTTTGAGAGAGGGGGAGGGAGGGAGAGAGGGAGGAAGGAGGGGGATGGAGAAGAAAAAGAATGAAGGAAAACTTTTTCGCAAAGGAGAAAAACAAATGCTGTCGCTTTAAATCGGAACTGAGCATGCCTGGCTGTGGAATTCTGGGAGTTGAAGTCCACAAGTCTAAAAAAATTTGAAAGCCCTCTGTCAGTGCCTCACCAGCCATAAACCTCACCGCACATCACTGTGTTATTCCTATACTCCACAATAAAATTCAGCTACACCACTGTATTCTAATGTAACCATTACCATTTTGGAGATATATGCCCCCATGTAATCCAAATTTTTGTTATCCTTTTGGTTATCAAACCAATAGAAACCTGAACCTCCAGCAATACATTTTTAGCAGAACAAATCACTTTCTAAAAGTCTGTTTGTTTCTATAATGAGTATTTTTGAACTCAGGTTTTGTGGACTAATAGATGAATTCTGGCAGTTTCATAAGCACCTATAAAGCTTGGGGGAAATGGCGAAACAACAGATGGTCAATAATATCTGCATATTGATCAATATGATCTGCTATTTTATGCTTAAATGCATGTGAAAAGATTTTTTAGGTATTTCAGCATTGCGGCGTTGAGATTCAATGAAATCTTTCTGAATAAGTTAGGGTATTTTGTCATCCAATATTTGAACACACCATGCTTGCAGAAAATTTTCTTTACTTTCTTGGGTTATATTTAAAGAAAGTATCACTCTAGGCAGTGGTGGGATTCAAAAAAATTTACTACCAGTTCTGTGGGCATGGCTTGGTGGGCGTGGCAGGGGAAGAATACTGTAAAATCTCCATTCCCTCCCCACTCCAGAGGAAGGTTACTGCAAAATCCCTATTCCCTCCTGATCAGCTGGGACTCAGGAGGCAGAGAATTGATGGGGCCAGGGCCAGTTAGCAGTGGTATTTACCAGTTCTCCCAACTACTCAAAATTTCCGTTACTGGTTCTCCAGAACTGGTCAAAATCTGCTGAATACCACCTCTGATTCTAGGTAAAACAGCCTTTTTCTGCTCTGGACCCAGAAACTCTCCCCTATAGTTAAGCCTCCCCAGAGCTATAATCTGGGGTCTTTTTGGAGGAGAAGTAAAATATCCTGGCAGAATTCAGAAATCCATTGATTCTGAATAATATGAAGAAGTAATCTTTTAAAACCTTGCATTTTCTGAACTAGGAAAATGAATTTATAAAAACAATTTTTATTTGTACTGTTTTAATATACATCAGACAGCATTAATAAGGCAATTCTCAGGAAAAAAGCAAGAATATTTATCTGTATAGTTTGATGATTTCAGAGGATCATAGTTTCAAAGTTGTGAATGAGCAATAGCATAGATGCAAAATCTGTGATGATTCATTTGGGACAGGGCTTCTTTTATTTAAAAAGAAACTGTAGTTCAGGTTTCCTCTGTCAACAGGGGAAGTTGGGGACTGAATAGTTAAGACACATGTAAATTAGGCACTGCATGTACAATATTACGGTAAATATGAGAAGATTTCTCTGAGGAGCAGAGGGTAGCAAAAGGCTACCCTTGGTTGCCAGGGCACTCATAACACTTTTAAATTGTCCTTGGCACTTGTAAATGATATTTTCAGATTCCCCCCCCCCCCCAAAAAAGCAAAAACCGTGAGGTGTATTAAATTTTGCAAAATCATAAATCTTGTGACCTTTTAATGTTTTGCATTATATAGTGTGAGATTCTAATATTTCCACTTGAGATCCTGATGGACCTTACAAAATTGCGGAAGATTACAAGAAGTACAGTCAGAGAACCTGAACAAATTTTAGATTTGTTCTTTTAGAAGAAATGCACTGTGGATCACTATGCAATTTAATTACAGGATTTCCTTACCTTTTCTAGTGCTTTGTCTTAGAAGTTTGACCAACAATCTAAAAATTTTGGTGTGAGCAAGAAATATAATAAAATGCAAACATCACTTAGCAAAAGTCTCAAGAAAGAAAGGGGTTAAATTGATTATGCTTGTAGGACTTTTAATTACAATAATTATCAAGCTACACCTACACTGGTCAGAAACCATTACAAAAAATATTAATGCAGTTGACTGAGGAACTCATCAACTATAATACATTACCTATTGCATATATTTGCAACATGTTATATACATGTTTTTCTACTCCTTTTTGGTTTTATTAAATGTTTTGCTATTTAAATCAATGATGAAAAAGCCAACCAACCATTCATTTCACTCCTTATCTTTAAAATTCCATCACTAAATTTGTACTGCTTAACAAAGTAATAGCCTGAGATAGAGTTTCTAATCATCTACAAGCTAAAGTGCTCCGAGGCAGTCAAAATTTCTCTAGGGCTTTGGAGGGAAAATGGAGTGCATGCTAAGGAGAAAAGGAGTGAATTTTGAAGAAAACTACCTTGGTCCTGTCAAAATATTCTAGTGGTCATTAAAACACTATCTTCCAAATTAAAGGGGAATAGGACAAAGATAGAAAGGAAAAGAAGGCTAGGTACCAAACCTGTCAGCTTTATTTATCTAATTCATTCAATTGCACTGAATGAATTGATCAGCATGTTTCCTTTAAAAAAAAATCACATGTACAACATCAAAAGTGTGTGTGTGTGTGTGTGTGTGTGTGTGTGTGTAGCAGAAATCACTAGGAAAAATGGTTTTTATAGCTGTTTTGAAATAAATATTAAAAAACAATATATGGCTTGCTAAAGCACATAATGTGCTGAGAGCTATTCAGGCATTAAACTGGCATGGCTACAATATTGTTGAGCTGATGGATGCAGACTGTCAGTAGCAATAGCACTACAGCACTTAGCCTTATATACCGCTTCATAGTGCTTTTTACAGCCCTCTCTCAGCAGTTTACAGAGTCAGCATATTGTCCCCAACAATCTGGATCCTCATTTTACCCACCTCAGAAGGATGGAAGGCTGAGTCAACCTTGAGCAGTGAGATTTGAACTGCTGAACTGCAGCTAGCAGTCGGCTGAAGTAAGCCTGAAGTGCTGCACCCTAACAACTGTGCCACCTTGGCTTATAACATAGGACCTATTAAAACTTCATGTATTCAAAGTTCCCAAATTTAGCAGGATTTCCAATAACAAGGGTCCTGTAAATGCAGTCAGTTGATCCCACTCACAAAGCTTTAGAAAAGAAATGGCTTTGTAGCTTACTAGCTCTTGATTCAAATGTAGAGTTCTTGATTTTCTCTGAGCTTGGTTGTTTTGCAGACATTTCATCACCCAACCAGGTAAACATAGCACTGATGTTGTTACCTAGCTGGGTAATGAAATACCTGCAAGAAAACAACCAAACTCAGAGAAAACCTAGGACTTCACATAGTCTTTTTTAAATCTTCAGGCTGAACATAGGAGGGCAAGAAGTAATATGTGTGGCCCATTTTTTTCCTCAGATCCAGTGGTGGGTTTCAAAAATTGTTCGAACCTACTCTGTGGGTGTGTCCTCTGTGGGAGTGGCTTGCTGCCCATGTGACCGGATGGGAGTGGCTTGCCGCCCATGTGACCGTATATGAAGATGCCGATGACATTTGTCAGAACCACCTTAAATTACCTCACACACAGCACTGGCATGCATAAGAATATGATGTAAAGTTGTTTTTTAAAAGGCATCTTTGGTTTGCGTTAAAGCAACTTCAACACACGCAATGTTCTGATTGCACCACAAATGCAGTAGTTATCCTTACCTTTCACAGAGGCACTGAGTTTTATAAATATAGCATGATAGTGTAGAATAATCATATCCAAGGACCAGTGGTGGGTTTCAAAAATTTTTGGAACCTCTTCTGTAGGTGTGGCCTGCTATCCAGGTCCACTGGTGGAACCTCTTCTAACCGATTCGGTAGATTTGACGAACCGGTTCTAACGAATAGGTGCGAACTGGTAGGAACCCACCTCTGCTCAGATCCCATTATTATAGTATAAATTTACAGATGTCATGTTAACAGATTTCTGTGTTCAGAGAAGTACCTTTATTTGCTTGATAAATAAGAGCAAAACCATAACAGTGGTGCCACATCTCTAGTACTAGAAAAACTATTTCCCAACTACTTGCGGAACAATAATTACCATATTCATTATTACTGTCCATTCTGATTGAGAGTTGTAGTTCAAAAACATCTGGCGAAGCATATTTCTCCATCTTTGACATATTATTCACAAGGATGGGATATTTGAAGCATTAGTGTGTGCCATCAAAGGTTTAGTTGAGGATCAGGGAGAAAGCTAAGATCATTGCTTTCAATTAGTGCATTCTATATTGTCTATATTAAAGAGCCTCTTGAAGAAGGACAGTGAAAAAGTTGACCTGAAACTCAACATTAAGAAAACTAAGATCATGGCATCTGGTTCTTTCAATTCCTGGCAAATAGATGGGGAAGAAATAGAGGTAGTGATAGATTTTATTTTCCTGGGCTCCACAATCACCGCAGATGGGGAATGCAAAACACTTGCTCCTGGGGAGGAAAGCTATGGCAAATCTGGACAGTATACTAAAAAGCAGAGACATCACTCTGCCAAAAAAATTGTGTATAGTCAAGGCTATGGTTTTCCCAGTTGCAATGTATGGCTGTGAAAGTTGGACCATAAGAAAGTGTGACCGCCAAAGAATTGAGGCCTATGAAGTATGGTGCTGGAGAAGACTCCTGCACGTCCCTTGTACTGCAAGGTGATCAAATCGGTCAGTCCTAGAGCAGATCAACCCTGACTGCTCTTTAGAAGGCCAGATCCTGAGGATGAAACCTAAATACTTAAGCCACCTAATGAGAAGTAAGGACTCACTGGGGAAGAGCATAATGCCTGGAAAGATTAAGGGAAAAAGGGAGAGAGAATGAGGTGGCTGGATGGAGTCCCCGAAGCAGTGGGTATGAGCTTAAATGGATTCCAGAGGATGGTAGAGGACAGGAAGGCCTGGAGGAACGTTGTCCATGGGGTCACGATGGGTCGGACATGATTTGCAACTAACAACAATATATTGCCTTATTATTTCAAAGCATATTGATTAGAAACTTATACAAAGTTACATGACATCTGTAAATTTATGCTATAATATTAATGGGATCTGAGCTAACAGAACCATACAGTTATGCTATAAATAATGTCAGTATATGATCAAAGACTATACTAAAGGACCAATTTTCAAACTACAAAAAAGTAAGATGGAAAGCGCAAACTGATCAGTTCCCTTCCTCAGGAGCTACAGCTGTAGATCAGACAAAATGTTACCTTTAGATCATTAACAGCAATTGACAATTCAAAGCCAGAAGTACTACATTCTGCCAAAAAGTGTCATTTAGAATTCATATCAATGAGCTCCAAAATCTCATTCCTTGCATAAAATGATACTATTGTGCAGAAGATGATATTCTGACGTAGACATAAATCAGACTAATTTTAGCAGAGTCCTTTTATGTTAGAACTAAGTAATGTCACAACTCTAATGACATGGTGGAAAGTTTTATATGTTGTTCATCATAATTTCATGAACAAGTACTCATGTGAACAAGTTCCTCACAATCCTACCAGCCTTGTGCTCACAAACATTTGTAATAGGTTAAGTGTATCCCACTTTACACACTTTGTCCATGAAATAGTGTTTATAATAGTGGATGGCATGGTTACTTACACTATAACAAAGTTAAGTTTAATATGGATTTTCAAAATCATTTTGTTAAGCATGCCATATTGAAATGGAATGTCACTGGAACACCTTTAAAGCAAGCTAGAGTCCCAAATATAAAAATATAGAAGATAATTATATCAGCACATCAGCAATAATGGCATATAAATGAAATGAGTTCAAATTTAAGGCAAGCCTTAAATTTGGATTCTCTGCAGGAAGGAGGGGATTCCAAAATGTCAAGATGGAAGCTGCAACTACGCAATCAAACTCCAACCCATTCACAACTAGAAGGCAATCAAAAGGGCCAGGATTTGATGATATGATCACTACTATCATATTGTCCTTTTTGATCCACTTTGAAAACCACCCTGGGTCTTGCCTATCTTTTGGGGTGCTATCACCAAGCTGCCTCTCAAAGACCAAATTTTGGCAGTTTTATTTAAAGATTTCATCCCTAGTTAAAAATGGCCTTTTTACACAAAACATTGCTAAATAAGAAAGCATATTATTTTTAATATAACTGATTTGCCAGTACCAATCCTTTTAGCTAAATAATGAGAACTAGTCAAACCTCAGAGATAAAATGCCAAAGATTCAGAGTATTTATTTGTTAATAGAAGTAGTCTCTGTTGCGAAAACTTTTGCAATGTCTGGATAGTCCTTCCACATCTGTATTTGTGTTTTCCTACAACCATAACATAAATTTCACTTTAAAATCACAGTACTATAAACGTTTATATAATTTATTGGATCTGTTGATGAGAGTCTAATTATGTTAATACAATTTAAGGATTATTTGATGAAGGGCACCACATTTTTTCTTGTATTTATCTTCTTAAAGGTATGCAGTTATTTTGTCTAAATGTAATAATTAATCAGTAGGCTATCTCAATTAATCAATGTCAAAAAAAATTCTGTCCTGTAGCCTGATAAAAACAATTAAATAACGGTATGAGTAGAATGAGAGTTGCAAATATTTACATTTAACCACACTACTAAAAACCTTAACAAGCAACTAAATTATCTGCTTTTATCCCATTTTATCATACCTACTGTACTGATAGTTTTAAACCTGATGGTTTAATATACAACCAATTGACATTTTGTGTGTACAATATGCTGAGCTGAGAAATGCTGCAAGGATAAATGATATAGCAAGAAAAAGTTCCTTGTCCCCGCAGCCTTTATCAGACAACTGGAATACAAAATACAAACTATGTGGGCAGGAGGCTATCGTAAACTGAGCTTATCAGCACAGTGCAATACAGAGCCCATAAAGAATTGCATCTATTTTAATTCCCAATTTTCCTTCTCATATAGAATACAGGAAGTAAAAGAAGACCATGGTGAAAAGAAAAACCATAGAGGAGTTGCAGGGAAGATCTACAGGGTTTCCAATAGAAACTAGAAGCACAATGCATCCTAAGTGGGTGGAGAAAGAGATAGAAGGATGCATGGTGGAGAGTGACTTGAGGGTAGAGGATAAAATATTAGAAGAGAATAATGGAGTGGGGAGAAAGGACAAGTTGACACTCAGGAGAGAATGCAGCACTAGAGAATGTAAAAAGAGCCAAGTCCATTTTATCCAGGTCTCCTCAACTTTTGAGAATACCACTGAATGGCACAAGATTTTTAGAATGTAAATTTTCCCACTTCGATGGGAGGAACAACATTTCCCACAACATTCTTTCAACATTTATTTTTATATGAAGCTTTCAAATGAGTATTTTTAACCACAAAAAAAAATAGCTTCAACTCCTGCCAGATTCTGATGAAACTTGTATCCCTGTGACGAAAACTAACTCATTGCTATATCTGGAATTTAGAATTCCAGTTAAGTGCAAATAAATGTAAAGTTGCCACACTAGTCAGACAACCCGATAGGACAGTGATGGCTAACCTTTTCCAGACCGAGTGCCTAAAGCAAATGCACTCCATCCTGCCCCAGCCCCTGCGCATGCACGGCAGAGATCCAAAGACCAGCTGGCCGACAGGAGGCACACACACATGCACAGAGGAGCTGAACTGGGGCGATGGTTCGTGTGCCATCAGAGAGGACGCTGTATGCCACCTCTGGCACTCATGCCATAGGTTCGCCATCACGGCGATAGGATAATCTCACACATAGTAGGCTCTGGTTCATTACTAAAGCATCTTCCTACAAAACAGATTAACTGGTTAAGACATGTCCTTGTGTGATCCTTTGCATTCTGTATATCACCATGGCTTCTGCAATGCTTAGCCACTGGCTTTAATTCAGCCTTATAGCTGGCAATCAAATACAAAAGATAGAAATGACTTTTGGTTTTTTTCACTTCTAAAGAACTTTAGTTCACTCTGCAACCCATGCAAAATTATATCCTTATGATTATGCAGAATCATGTTAACAAAATGCACAATCTACCTTACATTTGGCATTAATAAGCATGGAAGCGGAAATCAGTTATTTCCCGGTGATATGTGAAATACATTGCACGTGATTTGAAGCTCACCGATTAAAAAAAAAAAGTAAAACTGCTCTGGAAAAGTAAGAGTGGGTAGTCTCATAAGGTCAGAGGGAGCCAGCCAGAGAGCATTGTACATAGTTATCTTGAAATGGAAACTGGAAGGATGAGTTTCCCCAGTTTAATTTAAAAGAATTTCATACATTTGACCAAATCATGATCACTGTTTCAGAACTGATTCACTACTTAAAATGTAAACATCTGGACAGACTTTTAAATAAATTACATACATCTGGGTACATTTTTAAAAAGTTAACAATATTTTGTGCAACATCAATACTAGATAACATATACATTCCCTGCTATATAAATACACATGTTAAGCAAATTGCAATTTTTCTTTTTAAGAATGCAAACAGAATAACTATCATAGAATAAAACTAGACGTAGGTGGCTTGCTTTCAGCAATCCTACTGATTATGCACTCAGTTTTCCTAATTTGTATCAATGAGAGTTACTTGGCCTAAATCCAGCTGTTTGGACTTAACTGAATTGAAGCCCAATGACCCTTCCAAATAATAAATTATGTAGGTTGCTCAATCAAGATAAAGTATGTTCATTTAAGTAACACAGAGTCTTGTAACACTTTAAAGACTAACAGATTTATTATGGCATAAACTTTCATAGCTTGGCTTAGTCACCATCAAATGGACAGAATGTTAAGTTGACTGACTAGTATGTATAACATAGAAAGGGTTGTGCATTTATATGATGATAAATAATAACTAAATGAGGTCAAAGAAGTAAAATGTAGATTATTATTTATACTTCAATATTTTCATCAACACTAAGGTAGTCATTTTAATTTAATTTCCATTTTATAGAGAAGTTTTGCAGCACCTGGTAAATTTCCTCCATCCTGAGCCAAAGAAGTTTTAAAAACAACTTTAAGTATTCAAATTATGTGAGCAGAGATAAAAAATGAAAAAAAGAAGTCATATTATAGGATATTATTTGAAAGGACTCAACACTGTTAACCAGAAAAGGTGTACATTCAAAACTGTAATCAGATGATTCCAGTAAAGTTTTGGTGTATGTCCAGTTATTTATTTATTAAATGTATATGCTATCCAGCTTACTCTAAAAAGTGACAAGTTTAGCTGCAAACTGAGGAGGGAAAGTTTGTTTCCCCAAAAACTATTGAATTTCTTGTTTGCCTACATATAAATTGCAGTTTGTGTCTCAAAGTCAGTGCAACAGTTTGCTCTTCTGGATTGCTGGAAGGTGTATTGTGGAGTTTTTCTATGGTTCCACGTTACTCTGCCAGGTAGATATAACAGCAATTAAGGAAGCAAAATTTTGCAGCTTCTTATTTCATTCTGGAGCTAAGTGGGTTTTCAGACCACCCATTTTTTCTGCCCTGCCAGCATCAATTTTCTTTTTAAATACAACCTATAGACCAGGGAGTCATTGCAAATCCATGATACAAGGAAATCTTATTACTTTTATCTGGCCTGATTCCAAGAAGCAAGCATACTGGTTTTACTGCATACCACTTTTCTGCTGAAATAGCATAACAGTGTGGTTACAATCACTGAATACATTATTAGACTGAGTAGTATAGTGATTATTGAAATAGGGTGATGAAAATCTGCACATTTTTGCAACTTTGGTAATAATAAACTTACATTATTAACAGGTGGAAATCTGGTCACTTTTCAGAGTAAGATGGATAGCATATAAATTTAATCAGTAAATAACTGGACAGAAACAAAAACTTTACTGGAATCACCTGATTGCAGTTTTGAATGTACACCTTTTCCAGGGGTGGGTTCCTCCCAGTTCTAACCTCTTCTATAGAAGAGGTTCCACAAATCTACAGTGTCGTTTAGAACCTGTTAGATCGGGTGAAGGCACACTCAGGCTTAAGAGTAACAAACAGTTCTTTATTAGCACAAGTCAACTATGTACAATCCAGCGAAGGTTCAGTCTGACAGCAGCCCTTTTATAGGGAGCTGTCAGATCCTTCCACCAATCAGATTGAATCTCTGTTCCCGCCGGAACAGAGGACCTTGGTGTAAACCATTACCAATGTTTCTGGTATCTAACAGAACTGGTTCCAGCTCCCTCCCCCCGCCCGTCCACACATCATCAAGATGAAGAGCGATAGGAGGAATTCTGGGAGTTGAAATCCACAAGTCTTAAAGTTTGAACACCCCTTGAATTTTTTTCTGAAGGGTTAGGGGTGCAAGGGTCTTGTAACTTCACAGCTTTAAGACTTGCACACTTCAATGCCAGAGTTCCTGAGCCAACATGACTGGAGGAGGAATTCTGGGAGTTGAAGTCCACAAGTCTTAAAACTGTCAAGTTTGAACATCCCTGGGGTTTTCTTTTTTCTAAAGGGATAGGGATGCAAGGGTCTTATAACTTGACAGCTTTAAGACTTGCATGCTTCAAATGCCAGAGTTTCTGAGCCAATATTTTGGTTGCTAAGCAAGAGCGTTGTTAAGTGAGTTTCACCACATTTTACAAATTGGCAACTCCCACCCAGTCACATGGCCGGCAAGCCACTCCCACAAAGCAGGCCACACCTACAGGAGAGGTTCTAAAATTTTTGAAATCCACCACTGACTTTTTCTGGTTAGAAGCGTTGAGTCCTTTCAAACAATATCATAGAATATGATTTCTTTTTCATTTTTATCTCTGCGCACAAATCTGAATACTTAAACTAGTTTTTAAAACTTCTTTCGCTCAGGATGGAGGAAATTCACCAGGTGCTGCAAAACTTGTTTATCCCAAGTAACTAAAAAGCAATTGCCAAGCAATTGCCAAAAGTGATTAAAAAGGGAAGTATATGAACCCAGTATATGGAAAGTATATGTCCTTTTAAAGGTGCTGACCATAGCTTGAGCAAGAGTTCTAAAGCCATCAGAGACCAAAGAGCAATTTTTGGAGGGCACTTGTGAGCAATCTCAAATTTCTCCTTGTCTGGATTACGAAGAGCCAGTCTAGTTGCTAACTTTTCATTCCATCTCAGCCATCGGCTCTGCTTTTTATAGTGCCATCTTCACTTCACCATTTCTTTCCTAGAAGTCCACAATGGTCAGAACTTCAAGGATCAGTCATAAGTATTGTCACAGCTTTAAGCAGTTGGTAAGTAAGGACTACCCATAGTGAGGAAACATGATTGAGGTCTACAGTGGTGCTTAAAAGCTTGAGAACAAGTGTGCTTCCTTGGGCAGCAATAGTTGCAACTAAATGTTTCAATAACCATTGGTCAGTCCTTAAATTGTTTGAGTGAATTTTAGCCCATTTCTCTTTACGATACCCCTTCAACTCAGGGGTTAGTAGACTTCTTGCATGAACTGCATGTTTTGGGCCCTTCCACAATATTTTTATAAGATTAAAGTCAGGATTTGGCCTATTCCAGAACATTATTTCTTGTTCGAGCAAACAAGCACCATATAACTTATGTATTTTGAATTATCTTTTGCATGACCTGCTTTCTCTTGACCTTCAGTTCATGAACAGATGACTTGATGTTTTCCTTTAAAATCTATTGGTACAATTCAGAATTCAATCAATGATAGTAAACCATCCCGGCCAAGAAATTCCCCTCATTCGAAGCCTTCACACATTTCCACACATCTGTATTACGAAGTTCAGGTTTTGGTAGTGAATACCAAGAATTCTGGTTTTTAAATATGGTAGGACATCCTACATTCCTCCTGATTACCATCTCATTGACTAAAATATCTGAATAATTTTCCCTTCAAACTAACTGATAATCCTAGAGGTTCATTTACTTTTGCCACACACAGATATACAGCTTTGGATAGTTTTCTTCAATAAGTAAACAATTATAATGTGTTTGACTCATTTGTTTAATTGGATTCTGTTTATCTAGTTTTAGGATTTGTATAGAGAACAGATCACATTTTATATCGTATCCTCTGCAGAAATATTAAAAAAGGATTAAATATTAAATATTAATATTACATTAAAGGATCACATATTTTTTAAACTATGCTGTGTAAAACCTTGCAATACTCAGAGAAAGTAGACAGGGAAAGCTTTTTCTCCCCTTTCAAACATGAGGAGGACCAGAGGATATGTAGGGCCATTTATTGAAAGAACATTTGGAACAGATAAAAAAATAAATAAAAAAACCCACTTCTTTCCACAGTATATAATTAAAATGTGGAATTCAAACCTACCAACATCCATAGTAGCTATCATTAAAATCAAAATTTTAGACTATATAGAATAATACAAAATAATAATAATAATAATGGTGGAAAAAGTAACACAACCAAAATACAATATAAAGATGTAGCACGATAGTTAAACTGAAAATTTAAAAACTATTAATTACTGATCCAATATTCTACAGAAGAGGTACATTGTAAACTGCTTCCAAAAGGTTAAGAGGGATGATATGAGCCTTAATTCCAAATGAAAGTTATTTCATAATGCCAGAACAGTGACTGAAAAACAGCACCTCCTGGTTTCCTTTCTTTTTATTTTATAAATATATGAATAAAGGGCATTTCAATCCAGTATTTTGTTTGTCAAAATGGGCAGCCAGATGCCTCTTAATGTTCACAAACAGCAGGAGGTCAATATATTTTCTTTTCCTGGCTTTATTTTTCTTTAAACTAGTATTGCAGAAACATTGCCTCCAATTCAGGTAGAACATTGAATTTCAAAACTAATGGCCATTGATATATCTGTTCTCCACTCGTTTATGCAATAACCCTTTGAAACTATCTTCTTGGTATATCAAGACTACAAATCTGTTTTCTCTATTATCTTAACTTGCTTTCTGAAATATTTAGCTGAAATATTTTCCAGTGGAGTTTTGGAACTAGATTCTAATATGATCAGACAATTTGATCCTATGGTTTCAGACTACATATCCCATTTAAGTATGAAAGACTGATTCACTTGATCAGCCATATTATTTCCATGAGAAGTTACCCAACAACTCTATATATATATATTGAAGTGTGTATGTTTAAGATGAACAGTTTAAGAGGAAAACTGAGATCCATTACGAAATGCTATGATCTCGTATGAATGCATTTTCCTATTCTTTTCTCTCCACAGATAATTTTCTATGCAACAATTTAGCACCAGCCTGCTCTATTCTTGGGTTCTTGTCTCCATCACTTCCTCACCTTCATGCTTTTTCTATAATTGCTATTTTGAAGTGTCAAATAAATACACAATGACATCATCTTCCATAATCCATGCTCCACAATCCTTATTCCATAACATCAAAATAAAATGAATTCTTCTTTCTAATACAAAAATATTCTTAATTTCATTTATCATATTTACAAATAATAATCAAGGGAACAATATATAATTTATTAACTGTCTGAGTTAGATTAGGGTGAAAAATGGTAACTAAATTCATCTGTCACTTAACCTACAGTGCAGTTTCTTTTGTATTGTTAGTATATTGTGAGAACTCAGCTACCCTGTTTCCCCCCAAAAGACCTCCCCGGGTAATAAGCCCAATTGGGCTTTTGAGCTCATGCACTAAAATAAGCCTTTCCCAAAAATAAGCCCTCCCCAAAAATATTGCAACACAGCAGTAGCCATGAGGTGACCACGTTTGCTGCCTCCTGCACCTCAAAAATAAGACCTCCCCAAAAATAAGACCAAGTGCTTATTTTGGGGGGGTTCCAAAAGAAAATAAGACCCTGTCTTATTTTTGGGGAAACAAGGTATTATAGTTTGTACACCAAAGTAGTTATGAAAGGGAAGGCACTTTGTATAGCCTGGAGGATGGAATAGAAAAAAGGCACAACACAGGACCTGGATAACTACACACTGACCATTTTAATATTGATGGTAGGCAAAATTCTAGAACAGATTACTAAGTAGTTAATATGTAAGTATTTAGAAAAAATGCATTACTTCGCATGAGTCAGCATGTGTTTATAAGGAACAAATCATGCCAAATGAATCTTATTGACAGATTGACCAGTTTATATGATAATAGGAACACAGTGAACATAATGTACTTAGATTTCAGGAAAGCTGTATTGTTCTGCCATGAGATGATACAAGGCTGGTTGAGCAACCATACCCAATGAATGTTCCCCAATAGCTCCGCATCCATCTTGAGGATGTTGAGTAGTTTACTATAAGATTCTGTTTTAGACTCTGTTTTTTTTTTAATGAATTAATTGGATGAGGAATTAAAATACAGGATCTTCAAATGTGCAAATAACACAAATACTATGCACACAATGCTTTATAGACTTATAAAATCAATGAGAATCTTGATAAGCTGGAACAAGTCCTACCTGTCAACGACTACTTCAGCTTCAACCGCAATAATACATGGGCAAACAATAGATATAAGCTCAAGGTAAATCACTCCAAACTTGATTGCAGAAATAGAGTGGTCAATGCCTAGAATGCTCCACCTGGCTCTGTTGTTACTTCCTCTAACCCAGGGGTAAAATGCTACCAGTAGAACCGGTAGCAAAATGCTAAGGTTCGCCCAAACCTGTAATAATAAAAAGCTTTAAAAAGTGGGGGGGGGGCATACGGGCTCTGGGAAGTCGGGGGGAGGGAAGGGAGGTGGGGTTTTAGGGGGAGGGGGGAGGGGGGAAATATAATATGTGTTAGATTTTTTTTTTTTTTTTTTTTTTAAATATTTTATTTCATTTTCATTTTCATTTTCATTTTGTACAATCACTTATATACTGTGCAAAGAAAAAAGGAAAAAAAAAAACCCCCCAACATAACACTTCATTCCCCCATACACCCTCTCTTCTCCCCCTCCAACTTTCCTTTCACCCCTCCAACATTCCCCTCTTCTACTTCCCTTCCCCCTCAGACATCTCCCCCTCCCTCCATTTACCCTCCTTACATTCCCTCTCACTCCCTCTTTACTTCTCCCTTCTCTTCCCCTCTTCTCCCCACTTTGGTGTATCCATACAATTCAATTTGTTTTTTACAATAAAAGTAGAAAAAGAAAAAAAGAAAAAGAAAAAAAAAACGGCAGTACACAAGTGAATTCTTATTGTTCTAAGGATTGAAACTGTAATTCCACCCTCCCCCCTCCCCCCTATAATCCCCCCTCCCTAACCCCCTTACAGCTTCGCAGGTCCCATGCCCGGCATAATTCTTTAACAAGCATTTAAGTATAATAAGGCCAACTAACTTTAAAATTTAAAAAAAGTAAGATAGCCAAAAAGAAAAAGGAAAAATAGTAGAAAATAAGAAATAAAAAAAAAAACACCCACACTCACACACAAAAAGGAGAAAGAAACAAAAAGGGTCATAAGCCCACTACATTACCACAGCTTCCCATTATCTATAAATCTTAATCAATGTGACTCATTCCAAATTTCGATTATTTTACTACTTGCAGGGTTTCAAACTATATTTGAGCCAGGTAAGTTGATCAATTAGAATTCCCCAACTAAAAATCTCCTTGCTTTGTCTATCTATTCAAACCTTTAATTTATCTCCTTTTTTATTCAAGTATCCAAACCTTTCTATAACACCATTAACTCAAATACTTCTTTCATTTTTCATTTCCAACACCTCCCTTTCTATCCTTACCCACCTCCACATATAAATTTTTTACCTTCCACCCTGCCTTTATCCATATCCACATAAGTATTTTATCCATATTCGTTGCTCCTCCCATATTTACTCCACTTTCCTGAAGATTCTCCGACCAAACTTTCTTAACCTTATATTGATATAGCAACTCAAACAAACATCAGCTTACGTTCTGGCCCCATGTAATCTAATTAAACTTTCGCTGCCCTTCCCTCTCCCACGCACCTCCCAACTCCGTTTGTCCCAAACCGCAACTCAAAAAGATCACAATTTCCGCTCTCTTCACCTAAAAGAATAGTTCATGCACAATTAAAGTTAGAGTTCAAACAAAATTTCTGTACAATATATGTCCCCAATCAGCAACGCTTCTTTCAGTCTCCAAGTCTCATCATCGATATGCCACTTCTCCATTTTATCCCAGACGGAAATCATAAAGCTTTAAAAACATCGCTAGTCTTTATTCTTTAGTCTTCTGCCCTTCCGGAAGAGAAAAGCAACACGCTCCACCTTGTAGCCACGTGTCTCGCTGTTTGTCTTCTCCTTCTCCCTGTCTCTCCCCAGATCCGGATGAATCAGGAAGTCCCGCCTTCAGGGTCTCGTAGTAAAATTTTCGGGCTTCACAGACAGAGTTAATGCGGTGTTTTTGGTCGCCAAATGTAACTGTAATACCAGCTGGGACTTCCCATCTATATGAAATCTGAGAGTTTCTGAGTTCTTCGGTTAAGAAAGCATACTGTCTCCTTGTTCTTAACATTTGAAATGGTATCTCCTTAAAAACAATCAAGTCGTCCCCGTCAATTCTCAACCTCTTTCCGTAGAGCCTCTGTGTTATCTCATTTCTAGATTCCCTTGTAGTAAAGTATATTATTATGTCCCTCGGAAGCTGTCGCTGTTTTGCTACCCAGGAATTCTGGCGGTAAATTCTTTGAATCTGCCAATCAAAATTAAGTCCCGGACTTCCCACCAAGCGGCTGAAAGCCTCAAAGAATGTCTGTTTCAGATTCTCCTGTTGGTTTTCACGCAGCCCTCTAACACGTATAGCAAAGGCAGACTTGTTATAATTTAATTTGACAAGTTCTTTTTGTGCAGATTCAATTTCCTGTTCTAACTTTTGAATTTTTGATATCAGATTAAGGTTACTTTCTTCCAAAAGTTCCAATTTGTCCTCCGTTTCAGCAATATAATCTGTCATTACTGTTATTACTCCGATTATATCCTGCTTTGCCTGAGCAATTTTAGCATCAAATTCATCAGATAAATCCGAAATCAGTTGATTAATCTCCTGTCTGAAATCATTAAGCGTTTTAAGAAGGAATTCTTGTGTTAGCAAATCTCCCGTGGAGGGTGTAGGAGGCGAGGGTAGCGACTTCCTGGCAGTTTTTGGAGATATATTATTAAGGAGGCGCTTCTGTTTAAGTTTGGGAGCCATTCCAGAATAAAAATAAAAGACAAGCAATCCAGCGAGCCAAAAATCAAAGTCTGTGCTCCCCTCAGATAATCTTTTAGCAATTAGTACGGAGAAGCCTTCAGGAGGGTAGGGTCAGCTAGCTGCTTCAGATCAAACACAAAAGCTACGAGATCGCCATCTTGTGACGCAGTTAAAAAAAGAAGAAAGGGAGCCTTTTGTGAGATTGAAGCTGGTATTTTAAATAGTAATAGAGAAAGTTCCTCGGGAATGTTCCCCGCCCGAATTGGCTTTTAAATAGCTTAGTTTTGTCCTGGGGGGGAGGCAATCTGCCTAGGCTGCAAAAAAAAGCAGCGCGGAAAACTGGCCGGAGTAAAGGCTCAGCTAATGTTGAACCTCTTCTCCATTCACAGCAAAAAAAAAGCTATGAATTACAAAGAGATCCTAACGACTGACCTTCTCCCTGCCCCTTTCTGCCAGAAAGGGGAGATATCTATAGATCTTATAAGATATACGAACCAGAGTCCTGGCAGGAGCTTTACTTAGCTCCCGACGGCGGCAGCCCCTCCCCTCGAAGCCAATATGTGTTAGATTTTAAAGCACATGATTGCACTTGTATACTGTGGCTCTTTAATGTTAGGGTAAAAATAGGACAAGCTGAACATATTGATAGACAATAGAAATACACCGAAGGGAGGAGTAGAGCGAAAGAAGAAAGAGGGGTAGAGAGGGTGGGAGAGAGGATTGGAGGCAGGAGGAGAAGGAAGGGAGGGAAAGTAGTGGGAGAGAGGAGTGATAGAGGGGGAGAGGAAGTAGGAAGTAGAGGGGAACGTTGGAAGGAAGAATGAAAGTTGGAGGGGGGTGAAAGAGGGTGTATGGTGGGTCAAGGTGGTATATTGGGTTTGTATCTTGGGGGTTTTTGTCTATAAAAGGGAGGGCTATGTTTATTATTCAATGTTATATGCCCCGGTTATGCACAGTATACATGTGATTGTATGGAATGAATTGGAAATAAACATATTTTTTTAAAAAAAAAAGTGGGGGGGGAAGGTTCCATGACACAGCTGTGCCACGTGATCATTGGAACCTTTTTTTCTCACTTTTTAAAGCTTTTTATTTACTACCGGTTTCGGGGAATAGGTAGTAAAAATGCTTTAAAAAGTGGGGGAAAAGATTCCAACAATCGTGCAGCAAAGCTGATTTTCAGGGAATCTCCCCCCCCCCACTTTTTAAAGCTCTTTTTCTATCTATTTGTCAGAACTGGTAGTAAAAAAAATGCTTTAAAAAGTGAAAAAAAGGTTCTGATGATTGCATGAATCATCTGTGAGCCACGCGATCACTGGACCCTCTTTATTTCATTTTTAAAGCATTTTTTTCCTGCTGGTTTGGGTGAATAGGTAGGACAAAATGTGAAATAAAGAGGGTCCAATGATCGCACAGCTCATAGCTGATCCATACAGTAATCTGAACCATTTTGTTTCACTTTTTAAAGCATTTTTTACTACCATTCGCCTGAACCAGCAGGAAAAAAATAGTTTAAAAAGTGGAAAAAAGTTGGCCATGGTCACCCAGTCACATGACCCATCACCACCAAGCCACGGCCACAGAACCAGTGGCAAAAAAAAGTTAGATTTCACCACTGCTCTAACTCCCATAGCTTTAACCTCCTTAAACTGTCTACTGTGGACCTCACACCATTCCTAAGAGGTCTATAAAAGTGTGTACATAAGAGTACCAGCGTTCCTACCATAGCTGTCCTACTATCCCATTTATTTGTACCAGGGGTGGGTTCCTAACGGTCCTTGCCGGTCCTTGTGGACCGGTTGGTCAGTGAACCCGGAAGTAATTAACCTCCGGGAACACCAGCAATGTTCCCTCTAAGGTCCTATGGGATTGGGCGGCATATAAATTTATTAAAAGTTAAAGTTAAGGTGCACGGCTGCACTGCTCATTACTGTCAGTCGCCCCATTTTCAGCAAAGCAAGTGCGGGGAAATCCTTTGCAGGCAGCTAGAACTGGCCACCCCCAAAGGACCTCCCCAGACTTGTTTTGTTGAGCATTGGACAACTGACGGTAGTTTGCACTGGCCACGGCCACTCAAACTAGCATCAGTTGCCCCGTGTTCAGCAAAGCAAGCCCGGGGAGATACTTTGTGGGAGGCCGGTCCTAGCCGCTTGCACCTGGCGCTGCGGCTGAAGTGAAACTCCAAAGCCCCAGCCGCCACTAGAGTAACTGCTGCCGCCGCCTCCTCCTCCTCCTCCAACAGCACCACCACATTTGCTAACCAACGCTGCGGCTGAGGTGAAGCTTATTTTTAGCTTTTATTCCACCAAAGCACCAAATTCTTTTTACATGGATGGCTACTAAGTATAGTATCTCCCAACTTATATCCATGCCTTTGATTTTTCTTCCAAAATCAAGGACTTTGCATATGTTCCAGGTTGAATTCATTTTATTGAATTGATTGATTTATTTCATTTCTTTATTTTGTCAAACATGTATGAGATAACAGGGATAAGTATAAACATGAACATGAGCACATGAAATGGGTACAAATCAGTGGTGGGTTTCAAAAATTGTTGGAACCTACTCTGTGGGTGTGGCCTCCTTTGTGGGAGTGGCTTACCACCCATGTGACCGCATGGGAGTGGCTTGCTGCCCATGTGACTGGATATGAAATTATGAATTAGTACTTGGGTCGGTCCAAGTAGCTATAAAGAGCCAAGGTGGCGCAGTGGTTAAAAAAGCAGCACTGCAGGCTACTGCTAGATCAGCAGGTCAGCGGTTCAAATCTCACCGGCTCAGGGTTGACTCAGCCTTCCATCCTTCCGAGGTGGGTAAAATGAGGACCCAGATTGTTGGGGGCAATATGCTGACTCTCTGTAAACCGCTTAGAGAGGCCTGAAAGGCCTATGAAGCGGTATATAAGTCTACTGCTATTGCTATTGCTATTCAGAAACTCTGGCACTGAAGCATGCAAGTCTTAAAACTGTCAAGTTACAAGATCCTTGCACCCCTAATCCTTTAGGAAAAAAACCCAGGGGTCTTCAAACCTGACAGCTTTAAGACTTGTGGACTTCAACATCCAGAATTCCTCCTCCAGTCATTTTGCAACGTCATCTGTGCGGATCTGCTCCATCTTTGGTTTTTTCACAGGGGGCAGGGCTGCCGCTGAAGATGCCGACGAGCCCCCGCCGCTACCAGAATAACTGCTGCTGCCACCTCCTCCTCCTCCTCCAACAGCACCACCACATTTGCTGCCCGGTGCTGCGGCTGAGGTGAAGCCGCCAAAGCTCCCGCCAGCGCCCCCACCCGTGGCAGCGGCGCCTCCCCCTTCGCTCGGAGCACCTGAGTTGGGCACCGCGTTACCCCTGCCCCCTCCTCCTCCTCCGTGCTTTTGAGGAGCCATGAGGCCGTGGGAGCCAGTAGGAAGGCGGCAGGGGGGGGGAGCAGGAAAAAACAGCCTCATGGCTTCTCAAAAGCACGGCGGAGGAGGAGGTGGCGGCAGGGATAACGCGGAGCCCAGCTCAGGTGCTCCAAGCGGAGGGGGAGGTGCCGCTGCTGCCACGGGCAAGGGCGCCAGCTGAGGGTGGCTTAAATTAAAGAGACTGATCCTGAACTGCTTACCTGCAAGAGTACAATGATTCTCTGTAGAAAAAGATTTATAAATATAGTAATTTTAGATTTTTGGCTTCTGGTAATCCTTTGCCTTGCTACCTATGAACCATTCTTGGGTGTCTCGGGTAGCTTAGGTTTGAAAACTATGTATTACACAATGAAAACTATGAGCATTGTACAGTCAGTGTATCTATAAAAAAATACAAGAATGCCTACCTTTTTCCAGGAATATTCTGACATAGTCTACATGTCCCAGACCACAACAGATTTCTGGAAGCTTTGCAAACATAATTTGAAACGTTCTATATGCTTAATGAAATTGAAAGATATTTAGAATCATACAGGATTTTTTTTTAAAAAAATATTTCATTGCATGAAAAGTACTTTAATGAATAATGTTGAACAATAGTCAGTTTATCACTAACAAAATAGTTATTTTTGATAGCAATGATTGATTATTTTTCCTTCTTTTATTTGAATGATAGAGCGATTTTAGACTCATACCATGCACATCTGGTTCTGTCACATTCTAAAGACAAGATATATTCCCATAAGTAAGTCTACAAACATGTGAAAACATGTTCTAAGTTACAACACAACACAGACTTCAACTTCAAGAAAGGCCGTTCTCAAATTAGACCTGGTATAATCATTTCATTAACTGTTGTTTTTACATGAGAAATAGCAATGGCAAAAGAAGAACTATAGTACAAATATGTTAGCATCTCTTTTCTTTAACATATTACAGGAACCTGTAATAAAATAGCATTCTTGCCATCATCATTTTAATGTGGAGGTATAGTTTCATAGAAATTTCTCTTTGTATGAAATAGTAGGGACTATAGTAAAAAGCAGCAGCCCTCAACCTTTTGGGCATCAGGGACCAGTTCCATGGAGAGATGTTTTTCCATGGATTGGAGGGGACATGGTTTCATGTACTGCCTGAATCCCGTGGATGGAGCCTCACTTGTTTGCATGGCCTGGAATCTGGCATGCCACAGGTCAGTGCTGGTCCATGGATCGGGGGTTGGGGTATATAGTACAGTAAGACACATCAGAATCAGCTCAAAAAGCCTCACTGAGCTCATTTAACAACCAATGTCAGTAGACACCGGGATGGCAAATAAATTTAAAACAAAATCAGGGAGTTGTAGAAGTCAGACAATAATAGAGTCTTCTTTCTGAATTGAGTCTTTTCATATACAAATTAATTGTGAAGGTCAGACACCATATCTTATTTAAGAAGACTATACCTATGAGTTTCCAAACCAAAGTTCTCTTAGACTGACCTTCATATGTTATTATATTATAATATAAATACCCTGATTAAATTTATAGTTCCCAACTGGACATTTAGAAGGTAAGTCAAACTTTAGAGATAGATAAAACAGACTATTTCTGAACTGATGCCAAGAAAATTATGTGGATATTGTCATTAAGTCACCAAAATCTGTGTTTGACTAAAGAGGCATTTTATCTTAATGCCTCTTCCATGAGGAATTTCATATACTGGGGCTAGCAATATCTCCAGGACCAAGACAATCAATATGGACCATTCAAATTATATGATTATAATCCAAAACGTTTGGACAGATTATTGCTGTTTTATTTAATAACCATGACAGCTTGCATGTAAAATATTTCAGGTAAAACAAAGGAATTGTTTTTATACATAATGCTAACCTAGGATTTTTAAAAATCAGAGTTTGCAAAGACATTCTGGGTAGCTTCCAGAACAGCTGCAGCATTCTCACAATGCTACAGCCGTTTTATCAGTTTAAAAGGATGCTTTTGTACATATTCTCATCTATTGCAAATTTTGAATGCTTCCCAGTCCTACAGAATGGTACACATTAATTATAATTTGAAATAAAAGTAATTAATATAACTAATCAAATTACTTAAATATATTTGTCTAATGAAAACATATCACTTCAGATAAAACTGATAAATCCAGACAAATCCATGGAACTTTTGGCAGCACTATGAGAGATTATTGTTACTGCCTTCTTCCAGGATATTTTTTTTGTCTAATTTCTCAGTATAATCTACAATACTGAGATTTCCTGTGTTTTGCTACCTATTACCCATATCTGATCTAGTTTAGATTTCTTAAGAACAAAAAAGGTCAAGAACTATATTTTTGTTTCTTTGTTTTTGGCATGGTAATGAAAGTACCTAATGAAAGTTCTTATTAATTTTAATTTTTCAAATGTAGCATATCTAGAGGAGCTTTTATAGATTATAAAAGTTCTAAAATAAAATATTGGTAGCGTTGCTTTGAAGAATTATGATCTCCATGCTCCTACAATATAAGTATAGCACATGGGAAGTATCACTGAGGTTTCTCACCCACACAAATTGTGGTGGAATAAACGAAGACGGCAAACTTCATGCTACAAAATTATACTACTATAAATTCACTGAGGATTTATATATTGCATCATCTAGGCCAGTGGTAGTCAATCTGGTCCCTACCGCCCACTAGTGGGCATTCCAGCTTTCATGGTGGGCGATAGGGGTTTGCTGTAACTCTGCTTTATAAATTTTAAACTTCATAAATCACCATTACTGTGGAACCGGTGGGCGGTTAGAAAATTTTACTACTAACAGAGATACAAAAGTGGGCGGTAGGTATAAAAAGGTTGACTACCCCTGATCTAGGCCATAGGCGTCAAACTCATGGCGTCATGTTGCCATCACATGACTTTTTTCTCTTCGTGGAGCTTGGGTAGGTGTGGCCTGTATGTGATGCATCTGGCCAATGAGCCGCAAGTTTGATGCCTAGGCTATATACCAGTGATGGCTAACCTTTTTGTTGTTATGTGCCGAAAGTGTGCGTGCATACCCATAATGCAATGCAGATGTGACCCCAGCAACTCGACCCCTCTCACATGCGCATGTAACCCCTCTGTGTGCACCTGACCCCATGCATGCATGCACAACCCGATGTTCCCCCGCTCCCTGCACATGCATGCATGACCCCCACATGCACCCCACCCCCATGCATGTGTGCATGTTTCTCACATGCACCCACCCCCATGCATGTACACATGTCTCCCGCATGCACCCTGCCCTCCGTGCATGTGGCACCAGCTGGCCGGTGAGAGGGGTGCGCACATGGATGGTGGAGCTGAGCTGGGGCGATGGCTCACATGCCCACAGAGAGGACTCTGCAGGCCACCTGTGGCACTCATGCCATAGGTTTGCCATCATGGCTATTTACAATATAATAAATTCCCTGTAATCCCCTAATTTGGGATAGAGTTATGAGGACTGGATAAAGCTGAATGTTTACTGGCAGGATGCCCATCCTGATGCCATACCGAGTTCACAGCAGATATTTTTGAACAGCGTGGTGGTCTAGTGGTGAAAATGCTTGCATCCCATATAAAAGGTTGAGAGTTCAAACTAGGGCGCAAAAAAAAAAACTATTTACAATATATCATCAGATAATTTGTATAATTGACAAGGAGGCTCTGGCTGCAGTGTCCGGAGTTAAAAAGTTCCACGATTATCTATATGGGCGGCATTTTACCCTCTACACCGACCACAAGCCACTCCTTGGGCTTCTGGCCGGTGATAGGCTGACCCCACCTATTCTTTCCCCTAGGGTGACCGCTGGATGGAGTTCTTGGCGGCGTACTCCTATGCCCTATGCTACCGTCCAGGCAAGCACCTAGGGCATGCAGATGCCCTCAGTCGCTGCCCACTTCCTGGCGAGGACATCCAGTCGGTTCCTTGCCGTTCTGTCCTATCTATTGCTCAATTGGACTTACCCCTTACCTCTACCGATGTGGCCTCCCACTCACGGTCTGACCCAGTCCTATCCCAAATAATGACTTGGGTCCTGAGAGGCTGGCCTACAGCATCCACACCACCAGACTGCAGGCCATTTAAGACCCGCCAACTAGAATTATCCCTACATTCTGGTTGTCTTCTTTGGGGCGACCGCGTGGTCATCCCATCGGTCCTCCGACACCAAGTGCTACAGAGGCTTCAGGCCGATCTCCGGGAATAGCGCGTATGAAGGCACTAGCCCGAAGTTACGTTTGGTGGCCAGGCCTAGATTCCGAAATCAAGGCCTGGGTCTCCAAATGTGTAACTTGTCAACAGTCCCGGCCATCTCCCCCCTCCTCCCCCTCCGAGGAGTGGGAGATGCCCCGAGGACCGTGGTCCCGTATTCACATTCATTTTGTGGGCCCCTTCCATGGCCAGGTATTCTTGGTGGTTGTAGATGCGTACTCTCACTGGGTGGAACTGTTGCTTATGCACTCCACTACAGCCGAGAGTACTGTGCGGGCCTTGCGACGGTTGTTCGCGACCCATGGGTTGCCAGACACAGTAGTGTCCGACAACGGCCCACAATTTTCATCTACAACCTTCCAAACATTCCTGACCGCCCAAGGAATCTGCCATGCGCCGGTTGCCCCTTACCATCCGGCCAGCAATGGCCGGGCGGAGAGGGCAGTTCGATCGGCCAAGGAGGCTTTGGGATGATTGAACCGTGGCGACTGGCAGGCAAGGGTGGATGCGTACTTAATGGCACAGCACTCCACTCCTTGCCCCCTGACTCGGAAAAGCCCCGTGCAGCTGCTGATGGGCAGGCGCCTGTGGACCACCCTGGATAGACTGCACCCCCTCTATTCAGGGGTTCAGCCTGACAACCTGGGGTCTCCCTCCCGCTCTTTCCTTCCTGGGGACTTGGTCTGGGCTAGGAACTATGGGGGGGATACTCGATGGGTGCCTGCCACCATCATCGAAGTAACAGGACCCGTCTCCTACAGGGCAAGAATTCCTGACTGCATCATCTGGCGGCGGCACCTGGATCAATTGAGGGGCCGCCACAACACCAAAACGCCAACTCAAGCCGACCCGCAGAGGCCAGCCATAGACGCCTTACAGCCAGCCCCGGTTCCGCCACTTCGCTCCAATATTACAAACCATCCAGCCTTTCCCGATGCAGGCCAGCCTAACCAATCCACCGGGCATACACCCTCTGCTGTCAGTCCAGCATACTCTCAAGCCGAGCCCGCAATACACCAGCCATCATTATTAGGCCACTCTGGGCCTAGCCCTCCCCTCTCACAGGCCGCCTACCGGCCTAATTTCAATCCACCGCCATCCTCGGCCGCGCCCCCATCGCCCAGCCTACCTTATCCATTCTGTTCTTCAGTACCAGCAGGAGGGTCTTCTGACGTCACCTGGAGCTCCACTCCCCGAAGGGAGGAGCTCTTACAGGGACATCTCTTGTCAGCTCCGCCTGCAGTCCAACTGCGGCGGTCGGGGCGTGTCTGCCACTTGCCTGCGTATCTCAACGACTACGCGTGCGCAGTTTCTCACGCATGCGCATCGCTGGGGGGGAAGGAGTGTTGCAGCCTCGTAAGTCCTCAGACTTACGAATGACAGCTCGGCAGCAGCCAGGCGCGTCTTAGCCAATCAGACGTGCCTGCCGGTTGCCGGGCTGTCATACGCGAGGCTATTGGTTAAACCGTTTGACAGCCGGGTATAAAAGGCTGTCAAACATCGGAGACTTGCCGGTCTACTTACTGTTGTTGTTGTTACACGTTCTTGCTTGAATAAAAGGTTACAGTTACCTCAGACACCTCCGTTACTTCCTACTGCCGATCTAACACTGCATATGTGCAGAAGTGTTTGGGCTGGTGAGCGGAGCCGCTCCCCACCGCCACTACCATTTTGCCCAAACTGGGCTGAACCGGGAACAACCCACCTCTGAGTGATTCATACCCTTATTATCTTGTATTTAGACTACTGCAATGAGTTCTCTATATAGACGCCTCTAAAGATCATGCAGAAACTACACTTGTCATAAAATGCAGTGCCCATTTGTGGCAGGTACTGATCATCTTGAAGCATCAATGTTGTGTACCTTGCCTTGGTTACAAAGTTTGGGATTCAATTCAAAGTGCTGATTTTGGCCTAAACATTTTGGCCTGAAAGTGCCTGCAGGTTCATCTTCTATCTGAATAGCCCATCCTATACAATCATCCTAGAAATAGGCTTCCTTTACAAAGAAGATAGGCTTTTTTTTCTGTCTATCCTGAACATGATAAATGTGGAGCATTTTAAGGATTGACTTTTCCACTCTTGTCATTTTATTGTTATACTTTTTGGCTGGTTAATGTTTTATCATTGAATGTAATTAAGTTTATGTCTTATTGTTTTAATTAACTTATTTATTATTGACATTTTAATTATTTTTATTCCAAATGCTTTAATAGATAGTTATAAACTGCAATGGGTCTTTGTAAATTTAACAATATAAGAATATACTGCAATCTATATGCATTTTTCTTTCAACACATTTTGTATCAAAACGTTCCTTTTCGAGTTTCATACACTTTTCAGTTTTATGACAAATTTACTGACATTAATGCTAGTATATATCCTAGGTTTTCCATGTGATTCAATAAATTCACATAGTGTATATTTTATATGGAAAATGTACAATTTGTAAAGGATAAATGTGCATCATTCTATGCTGTGAATTTATTCATAAAGAATACATGTCTTTGAAACTTTGCATTATCTAGGTGTATAGAGTACTAAAATATAATAAGTGGATAGCTTGTTGTAATGACTGGAACTGGACCCTTTTATAGAGGTGTATCATGCACAATAGAGCTTTATGTGTTGATGTTTCACTACCTTCACATTTTAAAAATGATTCCTTCAAATAATGAAAATCATTAGCTCTAACAATCAATCACATTCCTAAGTACTGGGAAATTATTCTGATCTCATTAAAATTCAAAATATGTATAAATGCACATCTATGTGGCTATAAAATTGTGGAAAAGCATCTATTCATACAGAAGAGTAAACAATCAATGAATTTATTCCCATAGTTTGGAGACTTACATGCTAAACTAAATATATTCACTTAGAGATAGAAGTATGATTGTTTCAGAAATGTACTACAAAGATATTGAATAAAAACAATAAAACAGATGAGTAAAAGCTTGTTGCTGATGAAATAAGGGGCCAAGTTGTGTTTTAAATAAGGACATTATAACAAATGGTATAAATAAAATCAATTTCATAGGTTCACCTGCCACATTGAAGCATAAACAGAGCACATGCTTTGCACAAAATACAACACTAAAGTACGATTGACTTCTTGTAGTTCAGTGTACTGGGTGAACAGAGACAGGAAGGAGTCCATCTTTTATCATTTTATCAGCTTTATATAATGATTATTTTGAAAATGGGAAAGGTTCCTACACATTGTATGATTTATCACCTGATGTCCTTGATAACTATAGATGCCATACTCTGGCATGAAGATTACAGATGATACTGGTATTACCATTAATAATTCACCCACTGCTATCTGGATATTTGAAAGTGTGTCATGGGTATCATATGATATGATCATGATAAATAGATTAAATTGTATTAAATTATTGGCAAATATTTAAGCATCAAGTTCTGATAATAACGAATCAATTGTAATGGCTTCATTATATGCAGATGTAGCCTTTTGCACCTATCACCAAACTATGATAAAAATAGATGTCCAATAAACTGCATAAATTCTTCTGCTTAAATAATTACCAGTGGGATTATTTCCTAAAATGAAATGTGGATCTCAAGAAAGATGTTCCCTCTCTTTTAATTTTTAACTTGGAATACCTGGTGACATTCAAGGGGTTCAGATAATAAAATAACTTGTTTTATCTACATCTAATAGACTTGGGGTCAAAGATGGTCACATGATCAAAGCCCTGTCCCTTTTTATGATTCATGTCCAAAAGGGATAAAGTTTTAATCCCAAATGTTAACTGCAATCTTGACTTTTGTAATCCTTTCTCTGTGGATTCCCATATGTGTCTCATATGCATGAGCCTTTTAAAGCTAACTACAATTTGCAAAAGTGAATACTCTGGTATAAAATAAAGTGGAATAAATCAAATATTTTGCCAATTGGTAATAAGATTTCTAAAGGGTGGCTCAGTGGCTTAGTGGCTCAGAAAGGTCAGCAGTTCAGTGCTTTTAATCCCTAGTGTTGCATAACGGAGTGAGCTCCCATTGTTTGTCCCAGCTTCTGCCATCCTAGCAGTTTGAAAACATGTAAAGATGCAAGTAGAAAAATAGGGACCCCCTTGGTGGGAAGGTAACAGTGTTCCATGTTCTAAGTACCTTTGGTGCTTAGTCATGCCGGCCACATAACCATGGAGGCGTCTTCGGACAGCGCTGTTTCTTCGGCTTTGAAACAGAGATGATTACCGTCCCCTAGAGTCAGGAATGACTAGCACATATGTGCAAGGGGAACCTTTACCTTAATAAGGTTTCTATGATAGTGTATAAAAGTAGCAATTTTTTAGTCTGGGAAAATTCTTATTATGCTAGCCTGTTTATTTGAAATGAACAGCTGGTTACATAGTTTATGGACGTCTCAACAGAAATTTTAAAAAGATTGGCAATCATCCTTACGTTGGAGATAAAATATACTTTAAGGTACATGATTTTGTCTTGTCCTTTAGCAGTTCTTTTTGTTAGACACTAATTTTGTGTTAGACCAGCGTTAAACTGTATCAAAATGTATATTGCTCAGAACTTTAGATATGATGGATTGTAGCAAAAAATGTGATTGTGTATTCCTGAAATTCGTTTGAAGTGGTTCTGCACTCTAGAAAAACACATTTAATTATTACTGTACAATATTGGTTTTTTTTTCATTTTTGATTCATTTTTTGTATCTGTTAGTTGCTAGTTTGAATTACTTTTTGTTTTTTTAATATATAATTTAGATTTCATTGTTTGAATAATGCAAATTTATAAGTTGAGGTTTCTGTTTTTAATGTATTTTTATTTGCACTCTTTTGGAAAATTAGTAAAACACTACCTTTTTTAAAAAAAAAAAAGACAAAATTTCCCTAGTTATACCAAACATATTATGTAGGACTTGGAATTTCATCCTTTCCCAGAATACCTATATAAACTTATCTTGGAAAATGATGGCTCTTACTAGTAGTAACTATGAACATTCAGTCTACTCTTTTCCCCCAGAAAAATAATTAAGTTAGAAACTATATACTTAATATTTACATAAACTTCTAAAGCAAAATACATGTTTTGCCAGAATAGGCCAATATCTTTCTGAGTTGATTTCTTGATTAATTCAGTCAAATAGTTTAAAAAGTGCATGTTTTATTCAATTTTGAGTACATAGCAGACATAGAAGGTATGTTTTGTTGCCAATAGGTTTAGGATCATATAAGCTGAGTGTAATCATATTTCAACATATTTCAAAAAAATTGAAACACGT
Source organism: Thamnophis sirtalis (assembly GCF_051295495.1). Classification (NCBI taxonomy): domain Eukaryota; kingdom Metazoa; phylum Chordata; class Lepidosauria; order Squamata; family Natricidae; genus Thamnophis; species Thamnophis sirtalis. The sequence goes on along the minus strand of NW_028261385.1, from coordinate 38,126,513 downwards.
TCTTGAAGATTTTTTAAAATATAGCCGATTCTTCAAACTTCAGAATTCCTTTACACAATCCAGGATTCTAAATATGAAAATATGGCACTGTAGACCAACAGAGACAGAAGAAATTTGCCAATTAAACATTGAGTTTCAAGAAAAGTACAATATATGAAGAGTTTAAACTAAATAAGAGACACATTTTAAGTTTCCTCTGCAGTGGGAAGGTAAGAATTTATCCTTGTCTGTTTTTTTGCCTTGTTAGATTTATGGGTCCCAGTAAAGTTGGTGGGGCTGGTTCGGATTCTTTTTTTGCCCTTGGGTGGCATTTTGCAGCCGTTGGGTTAAGCCAAAAGTGGTAAGGCCTGTTGCAAGCTGGGGGTTTTATTTCAGAAGCTGCTAGTGTATTGTCATCTTGGCTCCTCAAGGGACAAATAAATCTCTTGTTCTTTCCATGTTATTAAGAAAGGTACAAATATTGAGTGAACATTTTAAGCAAAGTTCAACACACTAAAAGACAAAGAAGGCAAATATCTACCAGTAAAAGAAGCAGTATACCTATATGGAATAACTATCTCCATCCTTAAATCAATTATACATTTCTGACTGAAAATGAAAAATAAAAATGAAAAAAAAGACTCCAAAAAAGACCTTTATTGAATATAAAATGAAGCCATTATACATATCAGAATGCAGTATGAAGAAACCAAGGCCTTAAATAGATATGTGCTCCAGGGTTTATTTCTAGGCATTTCCTCCTCTCTTTCTGATTCAATATATATATTTGGCCATTCTCTGAACGGCACTGTAAAGCAGACATAACAGTTCACTGGGAACTACAGGTTCTTGTCTGACCAGCTTCTTTCGTTATACAACCTATACATACAAAAAAAAAAGATGTTGAGACTCTAGAAAGAGTTCAGAGAAGAGCAACCAAGATGATTAGAGAACCGGAGGCTAAAACATACTATGAACTGTTGCACTGGACCTGGCTAATCTAGTGAAGAGAAGGACCAGGGGAGACATGATAGCAGTGTTCCAATATTTGAGGGGCTGCCATAGAAAGGAGGGGGTCAGGCTATTTTCCAAAGCACCTGGAGGCCAGACAAGGAATAATGGATGGAAACTTATCAAGGAAAGATTCAAGCTAAAAATAAGGAGAAATTTTCTGACAGTGAGAGCAATCAACGAATGGAACAGCTTGCCTTCAGAAGTTGTGGGAGCTTCATCAGTGGAAGCTTTCAAGAAGAGACTGGACTGCCATCTGTCAGAAATGTTGTAGGGTCTCCTGCTTGGGTCAGGAGTTTGGACTAGATGATCTCCAATGTCCCTTCCAATTCTGTTAATTTGTTAAATTTCTTCCTTCCCTATTTCTTCCTTCCTTTGCTGCTCTGCATCTGGAGACATCATGTGATTCTCCCGCCTTGTCTTTCTAACAGTGGATAATATTATGTCCTTCCTTTCAATTCTATTTCTTTCTCAGCTGGAGTTTCCCCCACTTTTAGGCTTCTCCTTCACTTTTTTTCCCCTGATTGATGATGGGCCAAAAGGAAATATGTATTCTTTTTTTTTTTTTTTGGTTAAAGTTGATGTTATCACCTTCCTTTTGGACTCCCTCCTCCTAACATCAAACATTAGGAAAGTAGACTTATTTCTTTTTAGTCCAAAACTCCACCATTCCAGAACTCTTCTCCTCATCCTTGGATGGTACAGATCCTGTTAATTATTCATTTATCACATTTATATGGCCACCCATCTCACAGAAGCGACTCTAGGTGGCGTACAACAATCAATAAAACACAAATATATAAAAAGTCATTATAAAAACATAAAATCATGTTTAAAAATGAAAAACACTACAAACATTTTAAAATCTACAAACCATACAGAGTAAATGATCACCTACAATGGAGCTATCTAAAAATGTTCCATGTTCCCTAAGACCCCCAGGTCTGGTGACATTAAAATGTAATTGTGCTGTAAATTCCAATTGTTATAAAAATGACTTTCTCTTTCTCTCTGTGTTGGGTTCTGCCAAAGCCTAATTACACACCCAACTAGACAATTGGTCTTACATTGCAAATGTAACTGTCAAAAAAAGTCTAATTCATGAATGTTATCTGCTATATCCTACAAATAGACATCTACCCATCCTCATTCATCTAACAAATTAAATGTTCCAGTTTGTTTCTACTACACCAGGAGTCCAAAATACATTTTATTGTTTATTCTTTTCAGTAACAAAGAAGTTCTTAATGAAAGGACAAAGGGGTTTGCAGGACCATGAGAAAATGATGGAAAACTCTTTTTGGTTTCTCTGTAAGATTTACAGTAGGTGAAAGATCAGGAAACTAATTTGTGTATAACAGAGTAGTCCAGTTTCTTGCACATTTGTGTGGAGATAAATTTGATAAAAAGCCATATGCAATCTTCAGCAGCAATAAGATCTGCAGAGCACTTCGAGAATGTAATGGCATGATCTAGTTAATCCTTAAGGAAGTCCTTAGCAGCTTGAACTTGGTAGGGAAAAAAAGCATCTGGAATGTGGCAAACATTAAGAAGCAGCAAGATTAGATAACAGCCATAAGTGACCTGAAATTATAATATCTGAATAGAACTATGAACAGAGTCACTTGAAGCAAACCCAATCATAAATATAATATCAGGCCAATTGTGGTATTGTTATAAGGTGGCATTTCATTTCTCCATATGACTGTGGATGAGGGAACAGGTCCTTAGGTAAGTTTCAAGAAAACCTGTTGAAATAATGTCAGATTGAAGGCCACGATCAGAAATGAATTTGGCCATTTTAGAAAACAGCTAAATTATCATTAGAAGGGCAGTCAGGCTTTTGACATGTGGGTCAATTAGAAGTCCCAGGAAACTACATCCCAAGAGCCAGGTAAAGAAGGAAGAAGATGCAATAATACAGATGGTTTTCTGGTCAGATATTTAGCATGGTGACAAGTATAAGAAGAAACAGAAGGTTTCATATCTACTGTAACACAAAGCAACCAGAAGTCATGGAGAAGAACATGAATAGCTTTAAATACTCCAGTATAAATAAATGACATGGTATAGCTCAAAACTGTTCTCAAGGAAGGAGGTATATATCGCTGGTCATTATAGGGTTATAGTCCCCATCACTAAGAAAAAAGACCAAAAAAGGTCCTCTGAAGGTCATTTCTCCAGTCCCATGTACATGAGCGTGGTTTGATAAACTGGAGAAGAAGACTCACCACTAAAAACCAGAGACTCTCAGGTCAGGAAAGAAGTTAATGGGAAGCCCACAAGGAAGTTGGGGGAGATTCAAAGATAGCAAATACTCTGGCTTACTTGCTAAAGTATCATCCTCTTCTGCAATGAGATATGAGATATGTAAAAGATAAAATTGGGGCTGGAGGGGGGGGGTCACCTGACCTGTCCTTAAGTCCACCTATGAAAAATGAGTACATATTCTATACTCTTGTTATAATTTTGAAACACTATTCTGCATTTTCAAGAAGATGATACCACTGCTGATAAATTTCTTTAATGGCAAAAACCCTTTATTAAAAACATAATAGCTTATTTTGGCTGGGAGGAACTGCTTGGAAAACATGCATAGAAGGCGAGGTTGCTCTCAAACTCTGGACTGGATTGTAAAGGTGCAGCTCCTAAGGTGAAATCAGAAGTGTAAGCTGGTACAAACAGGGACAAGTGGGACTCAAAGGATAGCAAATGGATTGAGAAGTGAATGCCTGCTTGAGCTGCATTCCTCTATCTTATAATAGAGATTATGCTCACGAAGGCACTTAAAACCTGCTCAAGCCTGACCAATCTGGGCAGAATTCTCAGCCAGCAAATCATATAGATGAACAATAAAAATTGCCTAACAACTTCTAGAAAATATCATTCGGAATCTAGAATACTTTTTCAGCCAAGTGTGATTGGATACAGTGCTCTCAGTAGACATATAAACCACAAAGTAATACAATCATAATAACAATACCAATAAGAGAAGATAATACAAAATATGAAGATAATAACAACATAGCCATACTACATGGATAAATATACAGACACAAAACATAAAAACTGTGGGAATTAGGTATTAAGCAGTGTGATGGTGCGAAGGGAAAAACTGTCTGTGTCTAGTTTTTTGGGGGCATGCAATGCCCTGTAAAGGCATCTTGAGGAGAGTTCAAACAGTTTATGTCCAGGATGTGAGGAGTTTTCTCAGCCTTCTTTCTGACCCGTGCAATATATAGATACTCAACAGAAGGTAGGCCAGTTGCCACTGTTTTTTATTCAGTCCTAACTATTCACTGAAGTCTATACTTTTCCTCTATGGTTGCTGTACCAAGCCAGAAGTTATAGAAGTACAAATGGCAGACTTAATAATTCCTCCATAGAACTATATCAACAGCTCCTGGGGCAGTCTGAATTGTTCTAGTTCTACTTTACTCTTTACTATTTTACTGCAGGGTAGCAGAAATGACTTGATGTTGATGCATAACTTGACATGTCTGGTATCTACTTAATTTCTGATTGATCCTGAGTCTCTGAGCCTTTGTGGTTGGGACTTTCCTGTTTCTGGATGAGCTAAATCTGAAGCATTTGAGCCATTTGTTTACAAAATGCCTTCCTTCCTCAGAAGTACGATACTCTCTGGATGTTTAGAAGACTTTTGGAGCATTCTAACAATACAGCCAAGCACAAATAGCCAGCTTGTTCATAATGTTCCTTATGTGGATATGCACAACTTTCCTTGGACAGATAGCAGTAGTCTCATAAATGCATGGCTTTACTTTCCAAGTCTAATATGTAAGTGTTGCAAGGAATATAAATAAATGGGGGGGGGAGTGACAACTGTCTTTCCAACCCATACTTTGTCACAATTTATCAAATCTTCCATTATTCCCAAGCATACCTAGATTAACACTGACATAGGAGTTCATCCCAAAATTGACCTGAAAGCCCTCTTTGAATTACAAGTAGTGCTTGACTTACGACTAGACCCCCAAGAGCTACTTAAATCCCATATCCAAAATTCTGATTAGCCCCTCCCCACTGATATGTGACCGCATTTTGAGCACTCAGCAACTGGTCTGAATTTACAACCATTTGCAGTATCCTATATACATGTGACCAGGATTTATGACATTTTTGCTGGAAACCAGCATTTACTTCCACTTTCTGGGGAAAAAATACCCCTGGATTATGTACATAATGATCACAGCATTCACTTAATGACCACTGCAAAGGAAGGTTGTAAAATCAGATAGGTCACATGATGAACTACTTTATGATTGTCATGACCTATGACCATAATTGCCAGACTTAGTTACAGTCATAAATTGAGGACTAATTGTAATTAATTAAACTTATTTCATTCCATTCCACATCTTAGCTAACATCTGAAGCACAATGACTACTTCCACACTAAATATGTATCCTGATTTCAGTGAGTGGTGCCTGTCTTTTTAGACTCTTGGTTGTATTCAAGGTCAGTTGTGAGGGGAGTTGGCCCAATGGCTGTTCCATTTTCCAAAGCTGCATAATTTGGCATTTTCTTCCTAGCTCTTTATTATCCATATATCTGGATGTTTTGGGGAGGTGATGTGGAAATATATTGGCTGCTCAGATGATTTTTGTTTTATATCTACATACTGTTATTTCTTTAAACTTTATGAAGCAATTTTGGAATTGGGTGATCTAGAAACCTAACAAAAATAAATAGGATTAAATAAAATGAAAGTGAACCCTTAGTGATGCAATTTCTGTGAAACCATTTACCTTTTTGTCATGTCCTATTTTGTTTCTAGAAAGTATGGTGCTCTCTCTAGAGGAGATGATGTGGAGTTCTAGACTCACAGCTATTACTGTATTTGTACATGTAGACCCGATCATGCCTCAAAGAGACAAATTCAGTTTGGAATTAGTTGTGGCATTATTTAGAATAGATGGACCCGATGATAATAACCACAGTCTTATTGGCATGAAGCTAGATGGCTGCAGTGTACTTTATATGGCAGCTGAAGACAACTCAAAAGCTACATTTGATACAGAATGTAATTATTATTGGATGAAAGTCTCTAAAGCCACGTAACACTGATTTTGCAAGCAATGTGCTGTCTTCAATAGGCTTTAAAGCCAAATTCAAATAACCTATGAAGCCATACATGACTTGGCTCCATTTATCTCTAGGATTGCTTTGTCCAAGTAGAACTGCCTGTCCAGCATGCTCATCAAACAAAGGGATGCTCAAGGTCCTGCTATTCATAAATTTTGTGGTAGGGAAGATGAAAGCAGTTGGGAACATGAAAGCAGCATTTCTCTGAGGAGCTTCTCTCTGAAATTTCCCTCATAAGTTCAGCAAATACCCATTTGTGTTTGTTCAACAAAGCTATGAAAATTATATTATTTGAGAATATACTGGTGATTTGATAAGTACACCAGAGCTGGGCTGAGAAGTATTATTATTAATTTGACATTTTATTCTAATTATTGAGTTTTATGATTTTACTGTTGTTGTGGAACACAAGCATCATTATGGAATGCAGTTGAGAAACTTCATTTTTTATATTCCTGTCTCATCAGAAAAGTACACTGCATTACCCAACATATATTCTCTAAAACTATTCTTAAAAAATCATGTAGGATACACAATTTCCAAAGAGTATATTATTTTTCTATGTTTACATCCATGCTTTGTGGTCTCAAAAAGCTACTCTAAGGACTAATTGCAGCTACTCATGGTTTTTCTTTTTTCTTTTTGGACCAACAAGCAAGCTAACAGGTGACAGCTTCAACTTTTCAGTTGAATGTGCACATGCACCTTCCAAGTAGATTTTGCTTATGTACGGCACATTAGTTAGTAGGCACCATGAGGCTATGACATTTGCAATTAGTTTTTGCCTAGCCCAATCAAGTGGCAGACCTGTTTTCAGTTCAGAAGATTCTTGAAGAAAAGATTTAGTCTCAAACCTATGTTTGCTATACGCCCGTCCAGGTTCAGCAAATGGTCATTCATCACATATAGCCTGTTAAGGCAAATGGGTCTTGTAAGTCCTTCTTGCTTTCTATCTGGGGTTTCTGGATAAGTTGGGCTAGAGCAGACAGGACACACAACCTGGTCATAAATTAGGAAATAATTAGGGACACAGAAAACTATTTTCAACCAACATTGAGACATGTCAGGTTCTTTTGGAATACACAGAAACCCAATGAATTTAGAGTAGCAGCAAACCTTTCAATACTATCATGATTATAGTACAGCCATAGAAAATTATTTCAATGTATGATTACTGTGGCAAGATTATTAGAGCCCGAGAGATGGAAATATTTGATACTTGATATTTGATATAGAGGAATGGATGGTGAAATTGACAGGTCTTGCTGAGATGGATACACTAATTTCTTTGATTCAAGAAAAGACACTACCTACCTTTATTGGTGACTGAAAACCACTCATGAACCTTTTGCATAAAATGAAAAAAATAATTTATGTTTTGATGATTAGACAAGACAAATTGTAGAAAGAACAGTGTCATGGAACTTTAGACAGAGCTTAAAATGCAATTGTACTTATAACTGCTGTGAACAACATTAGAAACCACTTTTTGTATTTGTTTCTTTTCTATTTTTTTCTTTAACTTTTTCTGTCCTTATCCTCTTGCTTTCTCTTTTTGCTCACTTTATATTACATTGTATTAGTTTTTATCTTATCTTTTAAAAGTTATAATAAAATTATATTTATGAACTCTTATATATGACAATTCACAAGAAGATCCAGCTATTTCTGTAATGATAAAATTGAAAATTTAAGTCATATTACATTTATTAATTTTATATGTCCTTTGTAGTGATATAAAATAAATATTATAGAGATTTTTTTCTAGGCTTTCCATGTATAAAAAATACATTTCAAATATTATTTATTTCCATTCCATGCCTGATTCCAAATAGACTTGGGCAATTCACAGTATAATTAACAATACAAATAAAATGCAGAACAAAAGAAGATGGAATCTGTTTTTTCAGTACAAATCTTAGACTCAAAAAACTCCCTCATATGTCTCAACCCATAGTCAAGGAGAACCACGAGTTCTTCAGGACCTGATGGAACCCAACAGTGTGGTAGCATACAGATTTCAATGCGGAATCTCATCCAGAGGCTTTGGATTGCAATAGTGAAGGCATGCTTCACAGATTCAGATAGTTTAATTGAAGGAACCTAAAACATGTTAGCTCAGTTGCATTTTTAGGCTGGGCAGATCTATGGGTGTAGGCAGCCCCTCAAATAACTCAGTCCTTTGGTGTGTATTGCTTTATAAGTGGGACCAACATCTTGAATCATTCCCATGAACACAAAGCAGAGGAATTATGTGGGCATACCCAGAATTATGTGGGCATACCATTATGTGGGCATACCCATGGCATATCCAGTCTGGACCACTTGAAACTTCTGAGTGGTTTTCAAGATCCGTGTAGCACTTGTTGCAGTAACTAAGATGATGACTAGGACATGTGTGATTGTCTAAGCACCTCCTAATCCAGGAAGGGGCACAACTATGAACAAAGGATGCTCCAGAGATGCTCATCATGCCAGAGTTAACTGACTTGATCATTAGGACAGTTACTGAGTCATTGTGTGTGTGTGTGTGTATTCATTGTTTCTTAAGAACTAATCAAAATGTATAAATGTATTCATAAATGAGATGGGGAAAACTTTTTAGATGAATGCAGAAGGAAACAAAATTGACCAATTTTCCCATCGCAACTAAAAACTGAGATATTCTACTAAGTAACGATATTCCATTTACTTCCTTTGCATCAGTCTATTTTTTTAGGTTTTAATTATAACAAATCCACTTCTATCCAAATTTATCTCCTTAATTGTTGTAGATTTTTTTTTTACTATTCCACAAAGTTAAGACATAATTTGCTAATTCTGAGAAATGCTAAACTCATTGAACTACAACACAGCAGCCCACCATCTTAATAGATATATCTGTGCATGTTTTCTTCTAACTCACGTTCATTTTTAAATGCATTTCCAGTGGTGCCCAACAAGCTTCCCTTCTGTTTATTTCCTGTATTTCTATTTATTTCCTGTATTTTATACTACATTTTTAAAAAGACTCATGCCAATTTAATCACAAATGTACTGGCAAACAAAACTGAATATGCTTAATTGAAATCATTACTATTTATATAATTCTGTTTAAATGAATAATGTAAAGAAATGGGTAGAACTGTGCTGGCTGGTCTTTTCTACAGAAATCCAGCTCATTGTATGAAACAGCTCAGATATATATGACAGAATTAGCGCAATCAGTGGACTTTGATGGTGGGGTCTCAAACACGTAAATAGGTTTAAATACATGTCATTTCTTTCAAACATTATATTGAACTGGAATAAAGCATAGGAGCAAAGGAAATAATAATAATCAATTTTCTCTGTGTGTGTATTCTGAGAGGCATCTGAGTGATAGTTGGTACATCTGTATTACAGGTCATATAAATTAAGTCCCAAGGAGAGGTCAAAGTTGCTGTGACCTAATGTTTTGGCTGATTGTAGGTATGTGGCTCTTGTTCCCATCAAAAAGACTATCTATTACATATTCTTACACAGAACTCTGAGGTTGATTGTAAATGATGACAGTATTTTTTCTAGACTATTACATAATACTTCCCAATTCCTTATGGAACACAAGGGGTTAACTTTTCATTAAGCTTCAAAAGCCTTAGAGAAATTTCAAGTATGTTAAATCTTAATTTCCCCCAAAAAAGTCTATGGAGGAAATATTTAGCTGCAATAACAAGACTTGTTCGAATTTTAAAAAATGAATTGCTAACCTAATTTTCTCTAACAATAACAAATCAAATTGCAAAGTCCCCCCCCCCTTCTCATTTATTCCATAAGCACACTACACATAATGTTCAACCGGGTGTTACTTTTACTGTTTTGAGGGAAACAAATGTTTGATTTTTAGATTTTGCAATTCAGTCATTTATTTTGGATCGCTGGTAACTTTTATCATAGAACCTTCTTTTTGGCCTTCATTCTTAGATGAGTTTATAAGTTGACCCAGTGTATTGCCTCATCACTCTCCTGTGCGTGACGAGGCCGTGAAGAGCACCGTGTGCCCGTGGTGCTGATCAACCAAAAGATTAGGGGGGGAAAACATGTGCTTGTTCACACAATTCGGCAGACCACCTTCTGCATGGATCATGTGTGTGCACGTGTTTGAACTTATGAACGTATGTCGGAGGTCGGGGGTTTCTGGCGAGCAGCGCTGCTGGGTCCCCTCGCCAAAAAAGCGAGGTGGAAAGCGAACGCTCTTCGCGCGCGGGAGAAGTTTTGATGTTGACAAACTTCTTGTGGCAGTGAGACTGTGTCAGCACAACTTCCAGGAGAATGAGAGAGCTGCTCTTGGAAGGGCGGCGGGAGGCGGCCGCGGGGACGGAACAGCAAATGCTATTCAGCCTGAGCAGTTTCAAGCCGCCCATGCTAGGGAATTACTGTAGTCTAGCTACGGCTCTTACACTGGCGCTGGCTCTCTCTGTGTGTGCGTGTGTATGTGAGGGAGCGAGCGCGTGCGTCGGGAGAGGAAAGAGGGGGAGGCGGCAGGCGAGGGAGCTTTCAAGTTACTTCACTTTAGCCCTCCGCGTAGCAAAAGGGGATCAGGCAGCCTTTGGGGCAAGACAGAGGCTGCCCAGGGTGCTAAAGGCAATGCAGACCCCCGAGCCTAACCCATCTCCCGCGGCTCTCTCTTCTCTCGCATCCCTCCACCCCCACCCCTCCAAAACTCCCTCTTTTGTTTCCCCAAATAGGACTCTCTAAAAATGTGTGCTCGGGCAGACTGACAGCCGGGGTCAAGAAACAGCTGTTGGACTTAATGTTCCTTCCTCCCACTTCGGAGGATGGCTGCGCCCTGCCAAGAGAAAGTGAGGGGGGAAAGAGCGGGCACACGCGATGCCCTTGCCCGCCAGTTTCGGGCAAGCGGGTCGTCTGGAGCGGATGGACGGGCTTCCTTGCATAAGCAAGCGGGCGCCTGGACTCGCAAGGCACCCCAGACCCACGTGCTTTTGCACTCAGACTTGCGCGCCTCACGGAGGCCCCGGTTTTATCTATACCTACCCTTGCTGCGCTGTCTAAAAGCGGCGGCAACAGTTTGTGTTTCGACGTGAGCTTAACCTAGAAAGAAAACAAAAAACTTCGGCCCTGTCTTTCAGTTCAGGCACGCGCCCAAGAGGAAGGCAATCGCTGTCTCCCGGCATTTAAAGTCTTGCCTGAATTTTACGACATGCTAAATGGGTCTTATAAGCAACAAAATTGTCCCCATAAGAGGGGTGGGGGTGGGGAAAATACATATCGTTTTCAAGAACTGATTTGTCTGTAGGTTTACGGAAACATTGGTACAGTAGGTTGTAATAGGATTACAATTATCTTTTGAGGATACTTGGATGCTTAGTTGAGTTGCAGTCATTTTTGGAGCCCAAAGGCTAATGTGTTTCAATATTATTGACAAGCAACTGGGAACTGCCTATGCATAACATCTCTGGCTGCCCTTGTCTACCTCTGGTCTGGTGGTGCATTCCAGCACTATACTATTTCTATAGTATAGTAACATGTTTCCCCCCCCAAAAAAATCCTTCCATTCTTAAAACACAAAAGCAGCAGAAGCAAAACTGAAGGACTAAAAGATAAGAAGGTACCGACTTTAGGAATGAAGGTAAAATACGTTTCTGGTAGTCCTGACTCTGCTTTGGAGTTTGGAAAACATTCTAAATGGAAATGTAATTATTAACTGACATAATTAAGTTGAACTAATTGTTCTACAGGTAGCATAAACAAATAGCAACTGGGCAGCACAGGTTCTTGCTTATCAGGAGACTGGCAAAGCAAGGGGCAATAGTGCAGAAAAGCTATTCTTTATATGAGCAAAACTGGAAACGGTTTTTTATAAAATTTATGAAATGGGTTGAAATGTGGGAGTGGTTGAGCAGAACATCAGAATCTAAGAGCCAACTCAGAATGATCAGGACAACCTCAAAAGACAGCAAGACTAGATCACCACATAATTAATACATATTAGTCACATTCTCATATTTTGCTATGCCAAAAAGGCCTATTAGCAAATGGGTGTATATTACGATTCTTCTCCCTACTGAATGCAAATCTTTAAAATCAAAATTGTAGACTTATTAAACAGGCCAAACCCCAATTGCCCATTATACTGGATTGTAAAAATTGGAACCTGATGCGAAGATTATTGTTTTTGGCTTAGCACGCCTTGAGAACATAACCATTGCCATTTAAAGAGACTTACATGATACCATTAAATCCACAGCAATTAATCTGCGGGTTGCAAGATACATGGATTCTCCATAAGCAATTATGTGGTCAAAGTTTGGTTTCCTTCGGTTCTGGGATTCCCTTTTTTGGAATTCCATATTCTCAAATTATATAAAATCACTATCTCCTATTGCTCTGCAAGAAAACATCTAATACTGGAATAGTGTCACGCTACTGTTCTGCTATTTGGAAGTATTTATTCCAGTGCTTGTTTCCATTTCTAGCAAGTTTATGTATTTTTCATACTTCTCCAATTAAAAAAGAATATTGAAATGGATCAATGATTCATAGGGGACTTTTATTAGGAAAGCTGGGAAAGTACTTGGAGGAAAGGGCTTAGAGTGGTGACAAGCCAGTTAGACAGAGGAAACTGAAATACTCAAAAAAATGTCCACACTAATTGTATTGCTTTCAGGGTGGGGGGTGGGGGGATAAGGCGGATAGATAGTAAGAATCAAGGAAGAGCTATGCCAAAAACCAAAGCCCTTCTTTTCTAGTATTCTTTTCATAATGACCCACAGAATACTTATGGGAAGCTTCAGAAAGATGTAGGTGCAATACTGTGATTTCCTTTCTTCCATATCATTTCTAATAGGAGAATGATTGTATATAATCCCTCCAGATACTTTGTGAATCTGTCAGGTCCTCTTTAAAAGTTGACAATCTTAACAACGCCTTGAGATTACTACATAAAGAAAATTCTTTTTCCCAAAACAGGACTCAAAATGTTGATATATCATATACCCTATGGAAATAGAGACAACAAATGCAACTGTTTTTATTGGTTTTATCTTTGGCTAGTAGATCATGATTCTTTTAAATTGCTGAATCCAAACCTTTTACATTTCAATTATGGTGAATTATGTCATATATATTTTAATTTGAATATAGTATCTTGGGACACAAATGAAATTACCAATTGAAAATTCAGGTGACAGAGAAGCAAGCAGATGCTTAACTCCCACTGAGAACTTGGGGATTTAAAGAGGGGGGGAAGGCTCTGTTCTCACAATTCATGTAAGCCACTAATACAGCCAAATCTCTTAATTAGAAGTTCTGAAATACAGGATCACATTATCTTGCTAAAAAAAATCAGCATTATGATAATATAGTATCCTTGCCTGGCTGATTTTTCAAGAAAATGCTAGAATTCTTTGAAAGAAGAAAGTATTGGCAATGCTTCATTACATTACTAGCCTGCTCAGTGTTGGCGAGGGCAGAGAGGCAATGTCAAGTATGGCTCAGCACTCCAGGGAATCACTGTGTTTACATACCATGCTTTGTTACTGAATTATCCATTTTCTGGATCTGTATAATCTATTGAACCATTATGTATTGAGCCCAATGTGCTGGGTTCACACAACAAAGTAAGCCACGTGGAATGTGTTGTAAGTCACCCAGAGTGTAAACCACCTAGAGTCAGGTGTGAATGAGCTGGAGCAGCCATATAAATTTTATTTTATTTAATAAAAAAACAATAAATCACAGAAAGCTTCCCAACCAAAGTTAACATTAATTAATCTCAGTATATTGTTCAGAAATATAGATTTTTAGCTAACTAGGTTAAACATGTCTGAACACAATATCTGTTCCAAAGGGCCTCACACACTTGACTGTTCTCACAGGCTTTGGGGTAGGCTGGGTGGAGCTAGATGTTTTATCTTTGTGACAACTAGAGAGGGGCTTGTCTAAGACATTAACTCACATTTCATTCCTCCCCTAGACTCAGACCAGAGGTGGTATTCAGCCGGTTTTCTCTGGTTCAAGTGAACCGGTAGCAGTAGCTGCGGGAGGCTCTGCTCACCCACCCTGATGTAATGTGCGAGCACTGCACATGCAGAGAAGGCGGTAAGCAGACATGATGTGTGCGAACTGAGAGCGTGCACACTCACATTTGCAAACCAGTAGGGAAGGTAAGTGAATCCCACCGCTGATTCAGACTTCTTTTATTTGATTGTGCCTGGGAGGCAGCCATCTTTCTTCCCTTTACACATACAGGGGAATAGTTAAGAACAATGTTCTTGTTCAGCCTATTTCACCTCTGTATGTTTTTAATGGTTGGTAGATGATTCTGTGATGTATTGTTATAATCAATATGCAATAGTGGTTCCTCACCCCACCCCCCCAAAAAAGTTGGACAAGAATCAGATTCATTTTGAGAGACAAGGTCAAGATTTGTTCCTTCTGTTGGATATATTGAAAAGCAGTAATAGTATATTGTGCATTTATGGTCCCATCTTAACATATTTCTTTTTAAGTTAAGATTTATTGGCTTTGATGAAACCTACTTTTTAAATTGCAACCATAAATAAGACCCCAAAAGCTTTTAGTTTTGGCTGACAGAGATTCAGAGACTTCCCTGGGTTTTGAATCAGGTATTGTGCAATGTCTTCACCTGAAGCCTTTGCAAAAATTTCTAAACTAAAAGAAATTGTTGCTGAATGGTTGATGTATAGTATAGGAACTATTGATTCCAAAATAAGTCTGATTAAAATTAACTTTAAAATAATGCAGTCAAATGAACCATAAAGCTGTTTTATGCCATCAAGTCCAACCCTCTGCTCATTACAGAAATCAAAATTAAGTCTTAGACAAATGACTGTGTAACATCCTTTCAGATACTGAGATATGCTATCTCATATCTTCAGATATGCTGTGGCCGCCCTCTCACAGTTCCTGGAAGCTGTGGTGGCCTGGATGGGGACACCAGGTTTCAACTGAACCCTGGCAAGACCAAATGGCTTTGGATACCTGGGGTTCCGGGATCTGGGACTTTGTCATCTTTGACTCTGGATGGGGTGGCAATGCCCCAAAAGATCCAGTCCACAACTTTGGGGTTCTTCTGGATTTGCAACTCCTACTTGGGAAGCAGGTGGCAGTTGCGATTAGGAGAACCTTGTAGAACTTCATGTTGTGCTCCAGTTGTGGCCTTTACAGGATCAGGGTTCTCTTCTCAGTCATTCAGTCCCTGCTCAACTTATGGTTGGACTATTATAAAACACTATACTATACCCTTGAACAGCATTCGGAAGCTACAGAGTGCAGCAGCGCAGGCAGTTTTGGGGTTCCCTAGGATGCCCCAGTAACACCACTGCTCCACAAGCTGCAGTGGTTACGACTTTGAGCCC
Source organism: Thamnophis sirtalis (assembly GCF_051295495.1). Classification (NCBI taxonomy): domain Eukaryota; kingdom Metazoa; phylum Chordata; class Lepidosauria; order Squamata; family Natricidae; genus Thamnophis; species Thamnophis sirtalis. The sequence continues at coordinate 38,111,057 of NW_028261385.1, read as the reverse complement.
TGGCAGGATTGTGTTGCAGACATCTAGACCTCTAGCTTGCCAGGCAGAACAGGAAAAATTGGGCGTGGGTTACCTGTAATTGTGAAAATAATGGGTTTTAAACATCTAATGAAACTCTCAGTTTCAATTGATTCCATTTTAACTGAGCCTGATCTGCATAATTATGGATGAGTTTCCTCGGAAATTACTCTGTGTACAAATAGCTTTTTATAGTTTTAAAAAAATTAATACATAAGCTTAACCAAAACTTGCACAGAAATAATATATAGTTAGAGGACAAAGAAACAAAAAATAAACACAAAGAATAAACATAAGAAAGCACATGAAAGATATTTTCAGTGACTATTCTTCCTTTTCCTTCCCATTCGCCACAACTGCTAATCTCTTCTTAAATAGTGGTTTGCATTGAACGTTAAAATTGGAAATTATTGCTTATAACATTTTAAGTCTTTTCATTTGTTATTTTAAATTAGTCTTTCCTAGAAACCATATTCCAATGTCTAAATTTGCTTAAGGAGATATTGCTGCTTAAATTTAGTTGCACTTTCATTATGAATATATACTGTCAGTTTTGCCATTGTTGCATATTCTCCAATTTTTGCCTCCCAATTTTGTATCCTCAGCAAAATTTAATTTTCTAATGTAATACAAATTTGTTCTTAATATGTCACCATATATTTTAGTAGATTATTATCTACAAAATAATATATAAGAAATAAAATAAAACAGAAAATGTTTACATTTTCTGGAATTATTCCAAATATGGATGTTTATGGATTTCAGTTCAAATTTTATTTTTAATTTTTTTTAAATTTTCATGCTTATTTGTTTAATAAATAAATAATAATGTTTTGATGTATTTCTTTCCTTCCTTTTGAGATTTTTTTTGCACAACCATCACATTAAAAAGTTGCTTCTTTAGTTTATTAGATTATACTCCATAAAATGCCCCCTTCCATTTTCTCACAGCAGAAAATGTAGCAGGCCTGAAGGCCCAATGTAAAAGATGGCTTCCAGGTGTGACAGTGGGCTGTAAAGCACTGTGAAGTGGTATATAAATCTAGGTGCTATTACTACTGCTATTCTGGGTAGCTATTTTTCTTATTCATCAATTCTTTGAATAAAGCAATCAGAATTAAAGTTTCTAATTTTTTATTACCAAGAAATGCCTTCCAGCTCGGAGGGAATTTTTATATGTGGAATATTTTCTATCAATCCTAGCCTCCCAAACCAATGTGTTTCTCAAGGGTTTTAATTTAGCCTTAAATGAAATTGTATTATGTAAAGCAGATTTCTGAATTTATTATATGAAGGTGATAAGAAAAGTTAATCCATCTCTAAATTTTAGGGCAATGTAACATTGCAAATTTGAGATACTCTTATTAACATTTTTGTAATTCATATTATTTATATCTTTATTTAAACAATACCTGTTTTTAAAAGATGATTGGTTATATTCTCATTGTTACCTGCTTTAATATTTTTCATTTGAAGGACTAGCATTATAAATTGTAGTAATTGTCTGAATTGGGCAGAGTAACTGCCCAATTTAAATAATATCCCAACTCTTTTCATTTCTACCTGCAGGACTTAATTTCTGATTTCCCAATCATTTTAACTGCTCTTCTCTTAATCTCTGAATGTCTATGGTTACTTTTCTTTCTGAAGAAAAAGAAGTTCTCAATCAAGTCAAGAGAGAATTAGGTAAAATGCAATAAGACTGAACAAAATTATTATGATTCTGTATAGTTACTCCCAGTATTAAATTCTTATCAGCAATATAAAGTTATTATTGGCTTTATGATCCACCTTGACACCTGAAATATAAAAAAAAAGGTATTTTAAAAATTGACAATCCAGTTAAATAAATACATAAAGTGTAATATAGGACTATAAATAAATAAAGATATTTTGAAAAATTACTTCTATCAAAATAAATGTCTAATGTAGCCGTTCTCAACTGCAGCTAGGAGTTCTGTGAGAGATTGTGATTTTAAAAAGGGGAATTAAAAATAACTGTGCATTGCATATATTTATTTCTTTATATTTCATATTTATAAACTGCTAATCTCCCCCAAAGAGGGATTCTGGGCAGTACATAATAAAGCATTAAAATATTTAAAAGGTATATAAAAATTTAAAATTAATTTTTTGAAATTTAAAAATGTAAAAGTTATAACAAAATTTAAGGAGAAGAATAATTAAACCCCATTAATAATTTGTTGACAAAGGCAAAGGGAGGGTTCTCATGGCCACAATCAATTCCATAACTGTGTTGTCCTTTGGGCTCCTCATGCAAGGCCGCACAGCCATGTTTTAACTTCTTTTTCAGAAAGCCAAGAAAATGGGAGCCTGTCCCACATGTGGGGCAAGAATGTTCTATAGTGTGTGGGCAACGGCAGAGAAGATGCCATTTCTAGACCCCGCCAGAGTTCTTTACCTGATGGGGTCTGCAACGTACCTTTCCTGCCTGACAGGGTGGAACAGGCCGATGGGATGGGATCAGGAGTGGGTTGCTGCCAGCATTACTGCCGGTTCGGTATGTGTGCAATTTTGTGTGTGTGTGCTTACTTCGCTCACACCCGTGTACATTGGACCATAAATGCAATAAAAATTGCAGAAGCAAAACACTAGATAGGTACCGCCAGGTGAACCGGATTGGGGCTGTGGCAAGACTTGTTGCTAACGGCTCCAGCAACCCAGGTCGCCAAACCAGGTCTGAACCGGTAGGAACCCACCACTGGATGGGATGAACCTGGTTTTTTAGCTAACCCAGCGTTGTGCAGGCTTTTAAGCACCGTGATTCAATTGTTAGCTGTTGTAAACATTGCAACCTGGGGACTCTATAGATTAAAAATGAATTCTATTGTGAAGTTTTTGTATTTTTTTTAATTACACAGAGGTTCCCTAACATCTGAAAATTATTTCAAGGATTCTTTCAGGGTAAAAAAGATTGAAAAAGGCTGATATAAAGATAGGAGACATGATATTACAAATATGATACATATTTGTAAGTATTTTTAACTAATGGTTTGTTTTTAATTTATTTAAAATATAGTTAATTACATCAGTGCTTATTTCCAAACTAATCTTCAGGGCAAGCATAGCTCTGCTCATCCAAAATTAGGCTTTTCATTCTTGATTACCGGTAGTAGAGCTCAATTCTTAAGTTGCAATCTTTAACTTGATCCACATCATTCTTGGTCTGAAATATTTTCTAAACTTCATTACTCATTTCTTTTTTTGTTCCTAAGAACTGGTTGTATAGACTCATAATCAAAATTAATATTGGGCTTTTAAAATAATATGGATTTATAGGATCTTTATTGGCTTTTTTATTTCTGATCATGTCCTTTCCACTTAATTTGTCTTTTCCTTAATATTTACTACGTTCTTCACTGCTATTAATAGCTATACTACATCTGCAGATATTCGCTTTGCTTATCTTAACCAGTAAGAATTTTATTTTCAAAATTAGTGACATTTTTATAATATCCTCAAAAAAGTACTCATTAATCTAACACTTGATTGTATAAAATTTAGTAAACATGCCTATTAAGATGATTCCAACTTGCAATTTCACACAATTCAATTAGGTTTAGGTTTAGGTTTATTAAATTTATATGCCGCCCTTCTCCCAAGGATTCAGGGTGGCGTACAACATTAAAAGAAACACATAATACAAAATTAAAAAAAATATTAAATAGAATAACCAAACAAACCCAATAAGAATTGACAATAACATCTTTTTAAAAAAATATTCGAATTAAAATTAACAATGACCAATAATTAAATTAATTAAAATTTTGAGAAGCAACTTTTCTTGAGTTCAGTAGTTTGTAGCCTTATACTCATTTGTGTATCCTGTATAAAGAATGAGGCGATGGTGCCTTAAAGTGAAGTTCATTCAAAGACCTCTGGTTTTAGACTTGGAGCACAATTCTACCAAAGTTAAATACTGGACTAGATGAATTAGTTTGGGCTGATTCATTATTTTCCTATGTTCAGTTTTTGGTTCCCAATGATTTCTGTTGGAAAATAAATTTTAGAATGCACTCCCTGATGAACTGAAATGATTTCATGTGATAAAGATGCCAGTGGCATCAAAAGTTCTAATAAATAAATAGAAGAGGTTATTTAATTTTGGGTGGATGAACTACTTTATTTCTTATGGTATTATTAAGTAGCTTCGGACAAGATAGATACTTTGTCAGATTCAGTCTTCATTTACAGTGGTGTGATGGACTATAATGACATGATAGTTTCCCAGGAAGGACGGAGCACATTCTAAGGACAGGAGTAAGATAAGAGGCAACATTGCCTGGAACTGGATAGGAACAGAGGAAGGCAGTTAGGATAACCACTCCCTAGAATTTCCCAGAAATATTTGTTAGGGTGAGTGTAGTAAAATCTTAGTCTAGAAAATTTTATCCATTGTTTTGAGCAAATAAAGAAATGGACTTTGGCTGGATCATTCAGTGTTGCCTTTGGGCTGGGCAGAAAATATTCCCCTCTATGGGATTATACGAATAAGAACACAGGAAGCGCCCTGCCACATCCAACAGTATTCCTACAGTGTTGTATCAAAGGCCTAAAAGAAGTCCACAATTAAAGTAATGAATTGCTTTCCCTATTGTCCCTTTCTTAGACAGTGGTAAGTAGAGTCAAAATGCTTCTAAATCTACAAAAGTGCTTTTAGCTATTATGACTCACGGTGATATAGGTTGTTTTCCATGAATTGCATAATCTTTTTAAAAAGTATGTTTTGCACTATTGGCCATCTGGGCAGGTTTTGTATTCATTTCTTCTGCTTGAATCTCCCATCAGTTTCACAAGATGACAAGATGTTCACAAGATGTTGTTATCACACAGGCACAGGCACAAACTACTCTCTATTTGCTTTTTTCAGAGAAAATAATAATACTACAATACTGGTAGCATATATTTTTGTTGGCATCTAGATCTGTATAATCAAATGTTTATTTTATCCTATACCTTTAAGTTGACTTTATGAAAGCAAAAACAGAAAAGCAGAAACAAAAAAATATTAAATTTTGTAGTAAAGAAAAATGGTTTATAGTTCAAATCTTGATAACGTTTTGTTTATAAACATTCCCATCAGATAAAATAAAACATTTTACAAAGCAAATGTTACTTTTATATAAAGTGTGGCTTAGTTCTGTAGCCAACTCATAATTGTTCTTATTTTGATATTTCTCTCTTGAACTAATGAAATTATTATTTAACATAACATTTTATGTTAAGGTTTTAAATTTAATTCTGCTTCTATTTCATTTCTTTTCCATTTACATTCATTCATTCATTTTAGTTATAGTCTATTCCACAACTAAAATCAGCTCTCAAAGCAGCTTACAAATAAATTAGCATGCATATATTTAACATGTGAAAAAACCCTACCCTCTAGCTATTCATGTTACATTCCTGGTTCTAGATTCAGTCCTCCAGAAGAAGGGAGTGGGGGAGATATAGCAGATGGATGCGTTTGCTTTATGGAAAAAATACGTAACTGTAAAAGCAAATTTTTTCTTAATATGAACTTTATTACTTATTTAGTCATTTTAATTCTTTGCTGTTATGAACTAGATAGTTTTCCTACATTTTGAATTAAAATGAAAGCTTTGTTTCTAGCTCAATAATTTTACCAAGTGTATTAACCATTTCCATTAGGTGTGGTATTAGTTTCTTTTAACCAGAATTTGGCACTGATTCCTGTTTTAAAATGTTTGTTCTGCTGCTTTGTTCTCTGTCAAGAATAATTTGATCAAATTATGCTCCATCATTATCATGTCTGAACACGATACATTTAACAACGTGCGATGACTATAACATTGGTAATGCAAAAGATAAACTGAGAAAAAATATTTAAGTTTATACTTAACCCCTTTCTAGTGGCACTGTTTTCTGATGAAGTCGCACATGCTTTATCTTCGTTCAAAGCCATTACATCCTGCACTCTTACCTGCCCTTAGTTTTAGGAAGCTCAGACTATATGTTGCTAAATGTCAGTGGTGTTTGTTGTTCCACTTGTAGTGTTAAAAAATGTTCAGTTCCATCCTCTTCTTTCAGAAGTTTATTTTTAGCTGACTCAGTCTTTCCATCCATTACTGCTTGGGGACTTGAAATATAGCACTTTTTTCACTCTATCTCTGGAGAAAAGCAATCCAAATCTGACAGCACAGTGTGTTAAAGAAGTAGCAAATGCCATCTTAAGCAAGAACTAGAGAACACTTCACAAGCTAGAGGTCCTTTCTTTTATTAGTTTCTCCCAACAACTATTGTGAAGCACAAAAGACAAGTTCATGCCACATTAATTTTTGGAACATACTGTCCAACTTCCTGTTTTACCAAAATAGCGGATAGTTACCTATATTGCACTGCAAGATTGTTTGTGCTTTAAAATGCTTTCACCAACACAATATTTGTCATTTCTGACAAATATTTAATAGCTGACATCATTTTTCTAGACATAATAGATTGTAACCATTGGATGTTGTCTGAGGCTCTTCCCCCCACCCACATTATAATGTTCATAATGTGCATTATGAACCAAATACATTTTGTTATGAAGTGTCTTTTATAGAAAAACAAATTTAAACAATACTATACGATGTGGGCACTTTACAACTTTTTGGTACTTATCTTACAGACAGCAGGCTTAGTAGTACAGATAAGCCTGCATCAGAAATTAGCAGTTTGTGAAACTGAAGTGAGTGTTAAATATAGATTAAGTTATACCTTCTCCCCTTTTGATTCCTATTGGATCTTATATTTGATATTTTATATTCACTATGTACCTAATACTTGTATCTTTTCATAATATTACCAGAATTTTTCAGGAATATATCTAAACCTGGATACATTTGACTTTCACTTTTTACTTGCAGCATGTTTCTGATGTCATGCACAATGTACTTTTCACTTTGATAGTTTTGATAGTTTAGCAGAAAGATTACTTTAACATTCTCTTAAATAATACCCATTAACATTCTCTTAAACTATCAGAGGATTGGAAAAGAGCTGATGTGGTTCCCATCTTAAAAAAGAGGGGGGGGAGGGGGGAGAACTCACCCCGGAAATTATAGACTAATCAGTCTAACATCAATACCTGGGAAGATTCTGGTAAAAATAATCAAAACACATCTACAAACAAATAAAGTTATAACTAGTAGTCAACATAGGTTTGTTAAAAACAAATCATGCCAAACCAATCTTATTTCATTCTTTTACACATTAGATCAGTGAAATGCTGTGGACAAAGTATATTTAGACTTCAGCGAGGCATTTGACAAAATAGACCACAACCTACTTCTTGGTAAGCTAGAAAAATGTGGGATAGACAGCATCACCACCAGATGGGTTTGTAACTGGCTGACAAAACATATTCAACAAGTAGCCCTTAGAGATACTACATCTACATGGAGGGAAGTAAGCAGTGAGGTACCACAAGGTTCTATCTTAGACTCTTCAGTATCTTCAAAAATGACATATGTGGGAATAGAAGGGGAACTCATCAGATAAGCTGGCAGTAATAGCCAACATCCCAGAAGACAAGCTCAGGATCCAAAAAGCTCTTGATAGACTTGAACAAATGGGCCGTATCCAACAACATGAAATGCAATGCAAAGAAAAGTAAGGGTTTTCACTTGGGCAGGAAAAACGAAAGGTACAAGTACAGACTAGGCGAAACCTGGCTCAAAAACAGTAACTGTGATGAGGGACCTTGGAGTCCTAGTGGACAATCAATCACTTAAACATGATTCTGAAATGTGTCGCAGCAGGCAAAAAAAGCTAATAGAATCCTTGGTTGTATAAACAGAGGCATAGAATCACAATCGTGAAGTATTAGTACCATTTTATAAAGCCTTAGTAAGGCCATACCTGGAATACTGTATCCAGTTTCAGCCACCACATTACAAAAATGATGTTGAGACTTTGGAAAAAGTGTAAAGAAGAGCAACTAAGATGATTAAAGGCCTGGAGACAAAAATATATGAAGAATATATGAAGAACAGTTATCTTAAGAAAAAAGGAGTGGGGGGGGGGGAGACACATGATAGCAGTATGCCAGTATTTCAAAGGTAGCCACAAAGAGGAATGGGTAAGTTTGTTTTCCAAAGCACCAGAGGACAGGACAAGAAGCAATGTGTGGAAACTAATCAAAGAGAGAAGCAACCTAGAATTAAGGAGAAACTTCCTAACAGTGAGGATAATTAACCAGTGGAACAGCTTGCCTTCAGAAGTTGTAGGTGCTTCATCACTGGACTGCTTGACATCAAGAGACTGCTTGAGCAGGGGCTGGACTAGGATATCTCCAAGGTACCTTCCAGCTCTATGATGATTTATAGCAATAGCAATAGCAGTAGACTTATATACCGCTTCATAGGGCTTTCAGCCCTCTCTAAGCGGTTTACAGAGAGTCAGCATATTGCCCCCAACAATCTGGGTCCTCATTTTACCCACCTCGGAAGGATGGAAGGCTGAGTCAACCCTGAGCCGGTGGGATTTGAACCGCTGAACTGCTGATCTAGCAGTAGCCTGCAGTGCTGCATTTAACCACTGCGCCACCTTTATCTATAATTCATCTTTATCTTCATCATTTATCTATAATTGGTTTTTTTTCATCTTTATTTATATAACAATTGTACAAGTAAAAAATCATTTAATCATCTTGGTGGAAGACTTGATGAATAGGCAATAGAAAACCCCAAAAGAGTATAAAACAAAACAAATAAATGTACCCATCTTGGATACAGAGAATGTGTGAGTAAAGGTAAGATGATGAATTCAGGAAAAAATGTTTAATATTCCTTTAAAAGCTCTTCATTAGTTTGATGTAATTCTCCTTAATAAATATCTATTAAAGCAGAAAATACCTGCAAATGCAAAAAATATATGTATGCTTTCTACAGAAAAAATAGCCTGATCAAAGAGAAGTGCATTTTTTATTCATTTAATATATTAATTTAATACAAATCAATAATTAAGGTGTGTATTTAATTATGTACATGGTTATATCAATTTGGTATTGGCAGTAAAATGCTTTGTGCATATCAAATAATTTTCTAATATTGGGGACAAGACAGAAGATAAAAGGTACTTTGGGGAGTATTGAAACAAAAGGACCTGTTCCCCTTGACTCAAAAACAATATAAACATGCTCTGGCAACACAATTTGTCCCTCTTGCCCCATGAGGTTGCCCTTCTGTAGTTCTCAGCTTAGAAGAGAGACAATTTTAAGTCATAAGCTATACAGGTTCCTGGCCACCTTTTAGTGCAGCCATTTCTCTCCCACAGTTTGCCCTACCCATTAGCACTTGGCTTCAGAGTTCTTTTCGTGCCCATTATCTCCCCTTGCCCCATTTCTCTTTTTGACACCAATTTCTCTCCAGGTTTTCAACAAAATAAAGGAGAGAGGAGAGCAGCCAGCCACTATTTCATTTGGGGAAGGCAAGGAAGAATGTTTGTGTTAATGCACTTTAACAGTATTGTGGAGTGTATCTTTACCTTCAAATGCAGCAGCTGCAACTTTTCTATCACTATAGTATCTAGAAAAATAACAATGGATGCTAAACTGGGCTTTTGTGGCTTATTTATAGTTTCCCTGTGTGAAGTTTTCCCCTCCCACTGAACTAAGTAATTTCAGTTACCTCTCTGGTTATATAATCATGGCAAAATCTGCTTCTCTCCTTCTGGAACTCTTTGTTGTTTCTCCATTTTTCATTTTCAAACTCTTGTTTTTCCATTTTTCTTTATTTTAGATTATTTTAATATGGGAAATAACCAAGTGAGAGGGTGAAGAAGTTAAAAAAACCCAGCCTAGTGAAACCTACATGGAATCCTACAGTCTATCATATTACAGTGCCTTCAGTAGTGGTTATTTTCTCTGTTGGTTGGTGTCATCTTGAAAGGACATGACAGACAGCTGAACTACCTTGTCTGTAATGACTGGCACACTCACAACTCAGGGTGATAAGTACAACTTGGCAGTGTCTCAGAACAGGCAAGTTAGGCTGGTATAGACTTGCAAAGGGTCAGCAAATTTTATGCTGGCATTGTTTTATGCTAAGTTATGGGAGGGTGATTATTTACTCTATCAACTGCAGAATGACAAAGTGTTTATCATTCAGAGGTTGCTGTACTACAATCTCCATCTTGATCTTTAGCAACAGGTTAATGTGAACTGGACACCAATTGGTTTAGAGAAGCACAGGATTTTCATCACTGACCTATTGATTAATTCTGATTGACAGATCAAAAATTTGTCATGTTGGGTTATTGAGTAAGATAAGATTTTCAAGCAGACAGTATTCAAATCTATGGAACAAACATGTAAGTTTATATGATATAAGTTTAGTAATGGAAGATAAAAATTGTTCCTTACCATTCAAGAATGCAGGATGTGGAATACTGAAATTAAATTTTATCAAGGCAGATTTCAATGGAATAATGTGGGGAGGACCCCTTCACAAAAGCACTGGATAATGTATTAGTTATGCAAAGAGATAGTGGGCTCTTCTTTGCTGAAGGTATTTAAACAGAGGCTAGATTAGATCTATTAGGAATATTTAATTGGGATTTCTGCACTGAATGGAGGTTCAGTTTTTAAATGACTGCTTCCTGTTATGTGCTTCTATGATTCTAAGGCAAAACGTGATCAATTAAAGCTTTATTGATACATCACATGAAGATGCTGATTTGTTGAAGATGCTATAACAGCAGGTTCATTCAATACTCTATCCTAAAAACAAAATTTCCATGGTACAAATTGTGAATTAGGCTTATGGAATAATGCAGAATCAATTCTACATGAGGAAAGTCCTTATGGCTATGCTGAAAATAAGGGAATCTTAAGCAGTCATAAAATATGTATATTAAGTCAAATGCACTCAGATCTAAGGGACAGAGTAACTGTAATATTTCCTTGTGTCTCTGATAAAGAGCAGCAAGGCATTCATCAGTGATTGTATTGGGAAGAATTACATTGTAGTTCACAATTTGTGTTGTTATTTTTGCCTTCTGGAAAATGCTTGAGTACTGAATTTTGTTCTATTCTTGTGTTATTTATTGCTGCGTTTAAAGTTTCCTTCAACCCACTAAAATCACTATGTGCTGTAGAAGATTGTTAGCTTAGATCCATACTACTTTGATGGATTTCTGAAGTTTAAAGATGATGCTGAAATAAATCTGCTCCTTCTGCTCAGTGGTTTTATATATATTACAGGGTCATTTGGGGGTCAATTGCTTGGGTTTTTAAAATACATTTTTTGATCGTTTTAAAAATATTTTAGTGTGTACTGAGCCTACCTTTACATTTATGAAAATAATTCTCATAACCAGAATTAGAATAATTGATTGATCCTCTAAAATTAGTCTAATCAATCCAAATCAGAAAGTCATGAGAAAAGAAAAGGACACTGTAGAAAGGAACAAAAATATTCCATGTATTTTCATTGTTAATAGTTGTAATGATTTTTAGGTATTTATTCATAGTTTTAACCTGTTGTGAGCCACCACGAATCAATTGGAGTGCCAGTAGCAGGCATACCTAGTATGAGAGGACTCATGCCTTCATGACCACCCAACTGGATAGCTGCAGTAGACATTAGATGCAGCTGCCCTTAATGATTCTCTTAAATTGTAGCAAATCCAGATGTGGTGGCCTGCATACCTATCAGATTCTGGCAATGGGAATGTATAGGATCAACTCTGCAAGCCTGCATGGGCTGCCGATTAGTTTCTGGGCACAATTTAAAGTGTTGGTATTGATCCACAGAACTTTTTTATGGCTTGATGCCCTGGTTCTTACAGGGTCACTTTCTCCAACTAGGAGAAGCCCAACTCACTAGCATTTGTAATCATTTATAATCACACCTTTCTGAAAGGGAGTCAGAATACATCAGTGCTTTGGAGTACACTCCTTATGGATATCAGGTTCCTCTCTTTTTGCTGGCATTCAGGAAAGTTGAAATTTTTACAGAAGAATTCTCTTAGCCATTATTTTTTTCTAAACTCTTATTTTTTATTTTTTGGGTTTCATTCTGGTGTTGTTTTTCTGTCTTCACTGGAGGCTTTAATTGTACTGTGGATTTTTTAACTATAGTAATGTATATTCTGTAAGCCATCAAAAGTTAAATTGCATCAAGTATAAGTAATAAGTAAAAAAGCAAAGTAATAATTAATAAAATAGATGGGCAGATGAGAGAGATCAATGAAGAACGTAATTTGACTCAAAGAAAATCCATTTATTGAATTTCTATAGTAATCATTTCACTTGCAGGTAACTAACCTAGTGTTTAAAAAAAGTTCTAGAAAGTTACTACATTTCATAACTCCTAGACTTATTATATTTCCTTCAAGCAAGGGGTGAAATGCTCCTGTTCGGCCAAACCAGTAGGGACGATTGTCCTTGGTTCTGTGAACCAGTAATTTTAAAAAAAGTTTCTGAGGATTGTGCAGCTCAGCTGGGAGTCACGTGATCTTCAGAAGCTTTTTTCCCACTTTTCAAAAGATTTTTTTCCTGCTGGTTCAGGCAAATAGAAGGGGAAAAATGCTTTAAAAAGCGGTGCTGCAAGCGAAAGAGAGAGAGGGAGGAAGGGAGGGAGGGAAAAAGAAGAGGGAGGGAGGACCACAAACCTGGCACTAGATGCAGTTTCAGAGGATACCTTGAAAGAGCACAGCAATCCAGGGATGGAAGGGACCTAGAGGTAATCTAGTCCAACCCCCTGTTCCAGCAGGATATTGTTAAAGTGAGTTTCTGTCTTTTGATCCCCAGTCACATGACTACATAGCCACGCCCACCCAGTCACATGAACCCCACCAAGCCACACCACAGAACCAGTAGGAAATTTTTTTACATTTCACCTAACCTCTCAATGTGTACATTTGCAGCATATTTTAATTATACTCCAAACGTTTTCAGTGACTGATTGACTAATAATATTAGTTTGTTTGTTTCTTTATTATTTGGCACCCATCTCACCATAATGCAACATTTTGGAGCACCAGTTAGGGTTTGATTCTGCTCAAACTCAGCAAGGTGTCTATTATGAAACTTATAAGACATTTTTGGCATTAACAAGATGAGTGTGAAGTCATAGAAGATAAGACCAATTTATTAGAATCTTTATAACTGAAAGTTTGCAAACAGAGAAAGGTATGGTTTGTAGTTTATAGTTTATTGAATAAATATCAACAGGTTTATACCATAAACACCAGAACATACATAAATCATGGAAATCACAATAAGTGGACAAGACCTATACCTCACTTTGTTTTTTTTTAATAATAATCTAAATCTTTTTCTCAAGGAAGTAGTTAGACAAATCATATTTTTGTTACTGCAATATGCAAATTAGCCAAACATCTAATCACAGGTAGGGCTAAAAAAAAGACTGTTATTAATGTATTTTTCTAATTGATTGGTGTTATAGCTAAACAAGTCTGTAGACACAATCAGATCCCAATAATTTCATGGACATTTATCTGACAGGGCATATTTTATTAAAGCTGAGAACTGAGAAGGCCGAAGATGGATAATAGTCCAAATACTCTGGTAAGAATACACATACCTGTCTACATTATTTCTGCTCTGGACTGTTTTGTTTATGCAGTCTAGCCAAGATTGAGATTTTAGAAGGAGACAGAGTCATGTTTTCCTGTACAGGTAGTCTTCAACTTACAACAGTTTATTTAGTGTCCGTTCAAAGTTACAAGAGCACTGAAAAAAGTGACTTATGACTGTTTTTTATTGAATCATCTCCATGTTCACATGATCAAAATTTAGCTGTTTGTTTGCAGGACAAATTAGCTTTGTGGACAGAAGTACATAAAAATGAAGTGCGCACTCAGCGAACTGGTTGTTAAACCGGTAGTACCCCACACCTGCTGACCACTCAACCCAGTACATTACCACCAACACAAACTTTAAAAAGAATTACATTGCCATTCATCAAGAATATCTCAAAAACCGCAAATCGACTACTACAAGCACACAGAATCTACATAGCACACAAGCCAACTAAAGCCCTTCAAAGCCCTCAACAAACCAAAAGACCCAGCAACCACAGAAGAAAAAACAGGATTCATCTACAACGTACAATGTAAGAACTCATGAACACCAACTCTGAAAGCATGATGAAAATTCTTTAATTTCACAACATGTAGACAGATTTAACCATAGTTTCAATTGGGAAAATGTGACAATCCTAGACCAGGCCAAATCCAAAAGTGCCAGGTAATTTCTGGAAGCCTGGCACTCTGACAAATCAGCCACATAGATATTAACAACATCTATAGACTATATAAAAGAGACAATCAACCAGTCAAAAAGAGAAAAAGACTCCAGCACCTCTCCACCAGTAATCAGTGCTCAGATCAGCATAAATTAACTCCAAGATCAACTTCAACCAACAATCGGGTAAGCAATATCCCAATCAAGAAACCACCAAAAGCCATTAGTAAACAGCCCAACCAAAGAATTCCTAAGGATTCACCCACAATACCGCGAAGCCCTTATCCGCGCCGACATAAGCGCGGAGGGCAAATCCGCGCCGTCCGAAGCGCTAAGGAAAAAGGCGACCCTAGCGCGATGACATAACCGCGGAGGGCAAATCCGCGCCTTCCGAAGCACTCAGCACCCTAACCCTAAACCTAACCCTAAACCAAACCCCTAAACCAAACCCCTAAACCTAATCCTAACCCTTACCTTAATTTAAATCTGCTTTCTGCCGCCACGCTGTTTTAAAGCGCCCTTCTGTCGTCGTGCTGTTGTCGCCGCGGTGATGACGTCACGGCTTTAGCGACGTGGTTTTGTCGCCGCTATTTTGACGAGCGCGGTTTTGTCGTGCCATGATTCCTAAGACCATCCCCACCCACACAGGCAGGCAAGACACCAGAATATAAGCAGAGAGCAAACAGCACTTCTCACTAACAATGATGATGTTACATAGTTAAGGTAATGAAACGTCTTCAAACAAACAAACAAACTCAGAGTCCACCGAGGACCCCTCTGTTATCTTCAATATAGGATTTTACCTTGGTGAAATAAGAATTTTCATCCCCCAACGTACTAGTAGGAAAAGAACTTCGCAATTTTCTAAAAAATTGAAAGTAACATAAAAAGCTGCTTTATTAGATCTGGCAGAAGAAGCATGCTAAGAGATCTGTCAGTTAAAGAGTGTCATTTGGGGGGACTTGGTAAGGGAGCCTTATCTGTCATTGCACCTGTGGAACACCCGCCAACTGAGAGGTCAGATTAGCCGCAGTACTCTTTGTCTTTTGCAAGACCCAGAACACCCAGCTGCGTTCCCAGGTTTGGGTGTTGGATTGTTAAAGTATTATTTGATGTTTTTTTTTAAGTAATATGCATTCTGTTATTGTTGTTTACGTTTGTCAACTGCCCATTGTCACCCTGCTAAATTTGATGGTCATATAAAGGTAAAGGTTTCCTTGCACATATGTGCTAGTCATTCCCAACTCTAGGGCGTGTTGCCCATCTCCGTTACAAAGCTGAAGTGACAGCGCTGTCCGAAGATGTCTCCATGGTCATGTGGCCGGCATGACTAAACTTTGGAGGCGCACAGAACGCTGTTACCTTCCGACCAAAGGTGGTTCCTAATTTTCTACTTGCATTTTTACATGCTTTCGAACTGCTAGGTTGGCAGAAGCTGGGACATGGAAGCACACTCCGTTGAGTGGCGCTAGCAATTAGAACCACTGAATTACCCAGTGTCTTAACCACTGAGCCACTGCATCCTACAGGTGGTCATATAATTTAAAACAAAGTTAGCAGAATTAAATAGCAGTAGTATGTAAAATTAATCCTAGGAATGGAAGGAAAAGAGTCACAATTAAATCATTACAGATTTGCTGCTACAATGTTCCAAGCTTTTTTAAACAATAGATCTATATGTCATATTCAAAACACTGTGTTCCTCCATTTTCCTCTTGAAAAACATACTGCAGTTAAGACATTAAAACATTATTTTTAATATTTTCATCTTCAAAAATCACATTTTTACAAGGAAGCATTCTACAACTGTTTAAGGTAGTAGAAGGAAGTAGGCTGTACCTCAGGAGAGTCTGTTCAGGCAAATCTATAGCTAAATTAATGACTTTCATAAATAACTAAAGCAAAGCATTTTTGTTTATTTGCTGTATCCATTTTAAGACAGTTCTAGTCTCTGTCTGAATTAACTGCGTTTTCTTTAAAAGAAGGAAAGACAAAAATAGTGTGAGAAAGAGAGTAGTATGTGTTTCCTTGGTAACAATGTATTAGTGTACCTTACAAAATGGCAGCCAATGTTTTTAATAGCAAAGTCTTAGGGCAGTTTCGGATATTTTCAGATGACTTGGATCACTTGGGTCTCCACTGAACAATAGGCAGAGTTCCTGGATATTTAATAGATGCTTTATCACTTCAGCAAGAAGGGAAATTTCTTGCTGGATAAAACTTTTATGTTTGTGCAAGAAAATACCTGCAACCTTGCAGCATTTTTGTACTATTGTATATGTTTATGAAACCAGAAAACCTAAGATGATCCCATGAGTTTTGCATGAAATTTTGCAAAAATGTTCTCATCTGATTTTTCTAACATTAGATTTGTGCACTTTTCATTGTCTTCTAGCTATTTGTGCATATGTGCCTTTAAAAACATAAAAAGGAATATCGTGACTGTCCAGAGCTGACTCAGGTTTCACCTTCACACAGCTGGTTGATATACTAGACTCTAGAGACTGGAAAAAACGCCATATTAACCCTGTGTTTAGTTGACATCATTATGGATGTATTAAATTGGACCTTTTAACATTTAAAGTTAATCTTTTTGCTGGGCTATTTTAAACAACATATACATTAAAGAAAAGCAAAAGATTTTTTTATTCAGAAACAATAATTACAAACCTTAGGTATATTTGTTTAGAAGTAAATCTTTGTTAACTTTTCCCTGATAAGAATTGTATAGGGGTGATTTTGCATTATAGCATATTCCTATTTACAATTATATAATATTTAAATAAAAATAAGATATTTACAGTATTATCAGTAATTCAGCAAATTATTTTAATATAGTTCATCCCTTTTAAAAATATGATTTATAATAGCTATATTTTTACACATTGATAGTAAAGATTCATCATCAATATTTTCTATTTTTGTTTTCAATAGTTATTTCACATCTCTAAATCCAAAAGCTGAATGAAAGATAGATATAGATAGAAAGATATTTTAGTTAACTTATTTTGCACATTATGTAAATAACATACTAAACCCTTCCGAACTTTGGTAGTATACATTCGCCATTTTCTTGATAAAACAAACAAACAAACCAGAATACATATTTTGTGATTAAAGTGAATTTAACATAGTGGAGCAGTTTGATGTATAGCTTCTTCTCAAGGATAGCTTTTCAAGGCTTCCGGGTTTCACATGTCTATAATCTGCAACATAGGTTGCCATATAAATAAAAGGATTCCTTGCAACAACTCCTCTTCTGGAGAGACAAGTGAGCCAAGCACTATCAAAGAAGTCTACCTCTATTGTGTGACATTAATATTAGGAAACAGATTGGGAAGGAGGAGTTCCTATCTTCTCAGACTTGGCTAGCTGGAAAAGGACCTGTTGCTGATTCTTGCCATTGATCATGCTCTCTGGCCAAGCTGTGAAGTATTATTACCATGCAAATCAAGACTTTGCTATAATGTGCTTGACCTATATTTTTCTCTGAAGTGAAATGCAGCAACCATCTTCCTTCAAAGAGGATGAGAAAAAAAACAGCAGTGACAGCAGGCCCTCCATGTACTTCAGTTTCTAGTTAGACTAGCAGTTAGAAGAATGGTTTGGGTAATAGTTATCTGCAGATTGAGGCTGAACCTGTCACTTCAGGAAGTGAAAACTAAAGATAGATATCACCTATGCTGGGTCACTAGTTTTATCTATAAATTTGCTGTAGAAGCTTGGTTCATAATTTAACACTAATCCCAACCCTAAATAAGAGTTTATAAGCCAAAGTAATTGAGTTCACCCATCATGGTAAGACAAAGCAAACAAATACATTTTTTTTGTGATGCCAACAAGCAAGCCTCGCTTAGTGTAGTATGGTAACTAATCGAAATCCTCCAATATACTATGAAATACAAAATGCATCTTCCTTCAGTGCAAGAACCTTTAGTGAGTATGAGCTGAAAGGTGCAATGGGGGTGGCTACTGCTGTCTCAGGCAGTAAAATAGTTTGGGCTGTTTCTGGTTCCACTTTTCCTAGCATCTGAATCTCCTTTATACATTTTTTTACTAGTGGAGTTTGAATGAATGCAAACCAGATGCTGTTAGCTTTGTGATGCATTTTGGCAGACTTACACTGTTCCCTGAATTCTGTTCCTACACAACAGAAAATACTAGAATCTATGTTGTATCATGATCAAGTGGCAGGCAATTTAATTTAAATTTTTGCTCAGGCTTACTGCCTGAGTCCAAGTATCTTTGATAATCTTTCTTCATTATTTGTGATAATGTCGTCAGAAGTTGTGGGGGCTCCATCACAGGAAGTTTTTAAGAAGAGGTTGGATAGCTATTTGTCTGAAATGATATAGGGTGTCTTCCTTAAGCAGGGGTTTGGACTAGAAGGCCTCTAAGCTCCCCCCAACTCATATTCTATTTTCTATCTTTCAGCCACCGTGAACATTACTTCTGTCCTTCCTTCCTTTTTCAAAAACAGTTTCACAGTGGCCTGTTGGAGTTTAAGCCATCATGGATGGCATTTGGGAAGTTTACCCAACCCACCCTTCCTTACCATATTTTACCTCCCTATAGATCAGTAATGGAGAACTTTTTTATAAAGGCCAAAATTGTGTGCATGCACATGCCCACAATGCAATGCACCTCGCCCACCTGCGCATGTGCACGTGACCCCCCCAAGCCCCCCCACATGTGTGTGTGACACTCACCCCCCACATGGGGAAGTTTTCACCCTCCCCAGGCTCTGGAGGCTTTCCTGAAGCCTGGGGAGGGTGAAGACAGACTGCCCTGGTCCCCTGGAGGCCCTTCAAAAGCCTGAAATAGATTGTTTCCAAACTTCCGGTTGCCCCATTTTCATCCTCCCCAGGCTCCAGAGGCTTTCCTGAAGCCTGGGGAGGGCAAAGCTGGCCTCCCCTGGCCCTCCAGAAGGCCAAAAATGACAGCGCACACGCTGGCAAATATGGCTCCGTGTGCCACCTGTGGCACACATGCCATGGATGATTGAAAGTATAAAAATGACAAGAAATGATGTTCCTAGAGGAAGCCTATTTTTGAAGAACAACCAATGCCATCAAGGACTGATAGTTAACTCATTATAATAATTGTCTTGTTCCTGTTTGCATAGCATAGCTGACTAGTGCTGGAACTGTTTACAGCTAAATGTATCTCTTCTCATTTTGGTGTGCTTATTTCTTCATATGATATAAACATCTACGGTTATCTAGGTAAGCATGTCATAATGCAGAGCTTTAATCAAGGTAAGTATGTCATATGATAGAGCAATTACCCTAAATTATAAGTATAGGAAGCTTCCCCTTCCCCACAATAAAATATTCTTTATTCTTAATATTAAAAGGAGGCAGAATAGAATATTTCCCCTAAAGGAGAAGAGGAGAAAAATCTTAACAAAGGCAGAAAGCAGCCACTGTCTTCCTACCATAGGAAAATAGCCTCAAGCAGAAGCTTGAAGAGGCTGGTTTTTAGGAATGGAGATTTTGTATCCTTTTAGAAGGGATACAAATCTATGGCCAATCTATTCATAAGCAAAGAAATTCCAAATAAGCAACACAATGCTTATTTATGTGCCATGACCCCTACATGGCTTTATAAGAATCTGGCAACAGCTATTAAAATATTAAAGGACATAGTCTTACACAGAACAGGTATCTCAATCCCAAAGCACAAAAGAATGTATAAAAAATAACCTACTCTCAACCCCATTTTGCCAGCCACCCCAGAAATATGCTGCTGTCACTAGTTTCTAGCTGCCAAATAAACAAGAGACTTCCTTTCCTGCAGCCGGTCTCCATTTTATTTCAGTGTCTTTCTCCCAGCTTGGAACTGGACTGGATTTTCCCCCAAACATATTGCAAATTGGAAATTTATATATGATTGGAATATTCTTTGTGGTTTGTAAAACACGCTCTGTGTCATTTAAATTATGATTAGAGTTAGGACTAGCTTTAGTTTAGATATGGCTAAGTATATATAAATTTACTGTTACTGATAATTTTTGACCCAAACATTATCTGTTAAATTAATCCACCCAGAAATTGTTGTGAGGATAATTGTGACAAAGGAAAGGAGTAGGGTATTTCTTTTAATATGGTTTCATTTTAGAATCATTTGCACAGCTTCAGTATGATTTATTGAATAAATATTATATTCCAAATGAAGGCAACATTATATTCTTGTCCTATACATTTTATTTCAGTAAAGGGGAAATCTTATCCTCTCTTCCATTCTTTTCTGAAGTATATTTAAATGGAAGTCTATACTAATACTTACGGTATTATTGAAGATGAGATTTAACAAACTTGTAAATGAAATAAATCACAAACAAAATGTTAAATATTGAACCAAGAGATACATAGATATTTCTCTTAGTTCACTTTTTCCTTTCAGAAAACAGGCGCCATATTCCCCAAGCATCTGATAAAAATCAATTGTACATATGCATGTGCAAATGCCAGACAGTTTTATAGGATGCATATAAATTCTTAGAAAGCCAGTTTGGTGTAGTGGTTAAGTCATCAAGCTTAAAACCAGAAAACTGAATTCTAATCCTGCCTTAGGCATGAAGGAAACTGGGCTAATTACTTTCTTTCAGCCCTCTGAAGGAAGCAATGGCAAAGAAAAAAAACGGTTTGCCAAGAAATCTTCAAAAACTACTTCAGTCAGTTGCCAGGACTCTTGACATCAAACCTGACAGGAAGGAAGGAAGGAAGGAAGGAAGGAAGGAAGGAAGGAAGGAAGGAAGGAAGGAAGGAAGGAAGGAAGGATATTTTAAACTATTTGTGTTTTTTTCAGGTAACAGAATCAAAGCATCACTTCATAACTATTATTAGTAATTGGTTTTATGAACTGCAAGAAAATAGCTGAATTTTTTTTACCAGATTTAGATCATAATACTATCATGGAAAAAAGAAAGTATACCCTTTTTGAGTTCTATGGTTTCACATATCAAGACATAGTAAAAATAACCTAGTCCTTAGCAGGTCTTAAAAATAACAAAAACAGAGTTGCAAGGGACCTTGGAAGTTCCTTGCTCAAGCAGGAAACCTTATATCATTTCAGACATGGTTGTCCAATCTCTTTTTTAAAATCCTCAACATTGGTACACTTCTGGAGGGAAGTAATGCCATTGATTAATTGTTCTAACTGTCAGGAAAATTCTCTTTAGTTCTAGGTTTGTTCTGTCCTTGATTAGTTTCCATCTATTGCAGCTGGGCAAAGATCATGTTAGTTACAGCTTTTATGTGTTGGTCCAACAAAAGTTGCAAATCCAGGAGAACACCCAAATCATGGACCTGCTCCTTCAAGGGTGGTGCAAAAGACGTTGGTTGCTCCGGGTTCAGCCCAGTTCGGCCAAACCGGTAGTGGTGATTTGGCCTGGGTCACAGAACTGGCAGCGATCCAGACTGGACACACCCGTGAACCGGTCCCCCGGTCTCTTCTGCTGTTGCTGGCATGTTTCTGCACATGAGCAGAACAATTTATAGTTAACTGCACATGCGCAAGCAATGTATGGCGGATGTGCTTGTGTGCAAAGCGCATGTGCAACGAACTGGTACCAACCGGTACAGGATCCCACCCCTGTGGTGCAACCCTATTTATAGTCAATATATGGGGCATGGGGAAAATCCCAACGAATAAACATAGCTCTAACTCACATTCAATGTAAGCTTATTCTCTCTCCTTTGGACTCTAATAGGTTCAAGGCCGAGACAAGATGGAATCTGGGGTGTTCCATTGGAAACTGGGAGTCTGATGTAGAGTTGGGTATCATCAGTATGATGGTTATTCTGGACTCCAAATGACAAGATTGCTTTCCCCAGCAGTTTCATATAGATGTTAAATAACCCAGGGGACGGAGGGCAGAGAGCCAATTACTGCGACACTTCACAAAAGAGCAATCAAAGTCTTCCGGAGCACTGTACCAGAATGGTATCCGGGGCGTACTGCCTGCAACCCACCACTGATTGAGACTGGGTTGTAGTTGTTCAAACCTCTGTATTGAGGTAGGTTCTCTTCAAGAGGGGATGAACCAGCCTCTCTTTCAGGGGTGAAGGCAATGAGCCCTCAGAGGTTTTCACAACTTTCTGGATCCATGTTACAATATCCTCCATCTATCTGAGGAAGCGAGGAGTGACAAAAATCCATGGGTGAAAAAGATATCCTAGAGCACACCCTATCCACTTCTTTGGAGGTAACAACATTAATAGAACCTAGGAGATAGCAAGAGAGCAAGACAGTAACCTCACAAGAATATGCCCAAGTAGAATCAATACTACAGCTAATTGGAGTTTACAACTAAATGCGTTATAGTGGCCAAATAGTAATTCAGCCAGATAGCTCCTACTCAAAAGGGCATTGGTCACCCCAAAAAGATCTGCTGTCCAGCACCCTGCCAATGGAATAAAGGAAAAGAAGCAAGAGTATTTCATTTCTCTTATTGCTACAGAATTATCTTGAAAATGAGCTCCTACCTACAGTTGGTCAAATTCAATCTTCTTCGTCCTTCAACTATACTCCAAGCATCACTTTAGTTGCTTCATTTCCTGTATGGCCTCGGAAAACCAAGAAGTCAGCCAGAATTATATACCGATTTCCTGAGAAGTCTCTTTGTGTTCTGTGCAGCTTCCTTCCAGTTTGTGGTATAGAACTGAATTTAGTAAGTGTATAATGAATAGAAGCCAACTGTATAAGAATGTTTAGATTACAATTGCTTGTAGCTCAGAAATTTGGATATGAAGTGATTATTGAAATAGTAAATACTTCAAGAGCCACATTTTAATAGTAAGCAAAAAATAAAATCTCTTAATAGCTAATATAATTCAATGTTGTTATAAAGCAGCAATATTGAACAGAAACTAGTTGGATTGGTACAGAATAAAACAATTCAATGTGTTGCATATTCAAGGTGAGGGATT
Organism: Thamnophis sirtalis; assembly: GCF_051295495.1. Lineage (NCBI taxonomy): Eukaryota > Metazoa > Chordata > Lepidosauria > Squamata > Natricidae > Thamnophis > Thamnophis sirtalis. The sequence continues at coordinate 38,087,873 of NW_028261385.1, read as the reverse complement.
ATTCTATATATTTTGTGCATTTATATATTAATATGCCAGAATGTATGCCAGTGCCTTGGAGGATTTTTCTCAACATTTTGATTTTTCTTTTGCAAAAGGAAGAAAATTATGGTTAACATAAATAGACTGCTAATAAAGAACTTCCTACTTCACAGTGATTGGTCACATCTCCTGCTCTGAGGGATGCAGAAATACTGGAAAAAATATTGCACAGTTTAAAGCACCACAGTTAGAGTAACATTTTCTTTCTGAGATGCATTAGTAATTTCATGTTGTGTTTTGCAAACAATTGTGTTTTACCTGATTAGGCTGTAGTTAAAATTCAGAAGCAGGTCAGTGCAGAAAGAATAAAACATACTAGACTTATCAGATCTTGCATAGAGGCAAATTGGCACAGGTGGAATGTGGTATTAATCCACTCTGTTAATAACTTTAACTTTTCTATGTGATCACTAAATTTTACAGAAGGTACATTGTATGAATATTTTAATGAAGTACATGGTATAGGCAAATGTATCTTATTCATAAGTTAATAAATACTCTAAGCAGGAAATATTAAAATTATTGGTGTTTATCCATAAAGATTCTGTAGAAAATTTCCTGATCTTACTGCTTATATATAATATTCATATTAGCGTTTAGATTCCAATTTCAGACTGATTAAAGAAAAGAGAGAAATAGATCTGCTTTTTAATGTCCTGTGTATTACAGCTGAACAGTCACATTTAAGATTGTAAGAGATTTTTGAAATCCATGGAGAATTTTCATCAGGTCACTAAAGGAATAATTATGCTTGTGTGAAGTTAATGTTTCCTGACTATTTCTTCTGACCCTTTGTGTCTGTTTCCTTTCTGTGCAGTCCTGTTGTGATCATACAGTCTGAATTCAACCTTCTGTAAATTGCTCAGAATGAAAAACCCAAATGAATTAGTATTTGATTTGCCTATGGAACACAAAGCTTACTATTCCTACACAGAATAAAAGTATATGAGAAACATTGGCTACTTGAATATAAGCATTCTTCCACGTCTGAATATAGCTTTAGCTATATTTCTGTTGTTGCTCAGATATGCTTTGCTGTTACAGTATATCAGGTAATATATTTACATGGATTTTAAAGGTTGAGGTAGATGGGGAATGAAATGAAAATTCCCAGTAATTTATAAAAACGAGATAAGAATGTCGTCTTCTAATTGTTCTTCCTCTTTCTACTTTTAAAGCTAGATGACAATACTTCTAGTACATAAGGAAATTGGATTCAAAATCTTTTTTTAAGCCATATATTATTGTACTGGTTTTATTCTTGTACTGTAAAATGAATTTGTCTATTAATGAAAATTAAGAGACAGATTGGGAGCTTGTTGAATAGCGTTGAACACAATCTTAAAATGCAACTCACATTCTTGTCTCTGAAAACCTAAATGGTTATGCAAGAATGCAACTCACATTTTTGTCTCTGTAAAGCCAAATAGTTTAAAAAATAGAAAAAAGCAAAATCTCTGGCTTTCTTCTTGCTGTAATTTTGATGGTATTTGATTTCTGTTTGAAAACCTATAGTTCTATTTCCTACTGCATTGCAGAAAATATTCACATCCTATAAAATCTTGGGCTGCAACACATCCAAATCAATGGGGGTTTCAGGAGAGGCAGACTAAAACATAGTGTTGATTCTTTTGCCAGGCATAAAAGATTCAGAAATAGATTTTTTAAAAATGTATGTACAACCTATATTCTATTGAAAAACATAACATTTTCACATATTTATTAAAATGGTCCAAATACATAACAAGTCATAATTCTAACTTACATGCTCAATTTAAAAAAAACAAAACCATATTTTTTCTTGTATTTATGTGTTTAACTTATAAAATTGAGCTGAAATTATGTTTTTAGTAATTTCTTGCTGATATCTCACTAAAACACTCCACATACACATCCCAAATTGTGAAAAAGCATAAAGCTCCACCATTTCATCTTAAAGCCCTACCCTTTCTTTATAGGCAACAACAACTCATACAACTGGAAATTGATTTCTGGATACAATTATGCTCAGACATTTCAAAGGCTTGCAGTCTAAGTTCATCTCAAACTGTTCACAAGACCAAAATGATTTTTTTAAATCTTCAAATGAGGAAAAACTGCACTGAGATTTAGCCGTCGAAATTTATCTTGAGGTTGCCAATTTTTTCCTAGGGCAACCCTATTTATTGTAATAAAATTTATATAAAAACAGTAATAGTGAATGGCATTATTATTGTCATCATCATCATCATTAACATCTAAACATGTATTAAAGTAATGTATTTCTTCATATATAATAGTCACAATATACTGAGAGTCAGTTTGATGTAGTGGTGAAGGTGCTGCCTAAAAACCAGAAGACCGAGGATTCTATTCCCTCCTAAGGCATGAAAGCTGACTTTGAGCCTGTCATTCTTTCTCAGCCCAACTCACCCAATAACAGGGCTGTTATGGGGAAAATAGGAGAAAAAAGGGGAGCATTATGTATTTTACTGCCTTGAGTTATTTATCAAAGTAATAAAGCAGGATAAATATCTAATAAATATTGCATTGTGTGAACCATTAATAGGGTTGTTCTGCAAATTGTTCAAAACACAAGCCAATTTGTTTTGCTTCAGCAGCCATCATGGTAGAAATATGTTTAGTGTAATCACACTCTGGCTCACCTAACATGGGGATGGTCTTGATGAGCTACCTCAAATTTTTAAGGACCGCCTGATTTGAGCAGCAGATTTGTTGCTTATTTTTCTCATCAAATATTTTTACAGTACCAATATTCATTTACTTACCTATTAATGGTTTACTAAATCTACACATTATCAAAGCAAAATAGAGCTACCTTGACTAAAAATCAAAATAAAGCCACAAGTACCAACAAGATACACAAGAGATCTCTTAGCTCAAACTTTAATCAAGAAACATAGGCTTAAAGTAAATCCTACATAAAGACCTGTCAAAATTTGCATGTGAAAACATGCAATTTAATTACTACCCATAGAAGTTCCCCATCTAATCATACATGGTGGAAATCTCACTTTTCTGTTTCTGCACTCTGTTACCTAGCACTATAATGAAACATTTATATGGCAAAACCTAGCTTGAAGAATTCTATCAACTTAAGACCCCAACCTGGAGATACAATATTCTCTACAATTGCATCTACATATGAGCATGAAATTCCAAATGTTAGTATACCTAGTGTACCAGCAACAATTGGGGGAAAATATCCCTATAGCCATGGCTTTCACTTGGCATTCCTGAGTTGTTAGGATCTCTGTTCTCTCGAAAATTTGACTCTGGTAAAACTCTTATCTTCTTGGTTTCAATTTCAACAGTTTCATCTTATTCAGATCTAAAACCTATTCTGCAAATTACTGCACAAGACTGCACAAATAGCCCTTGATTTACAAGCACAATTGGGGCCAGAAAATTTGTTGTTAATTGGTGTAGTCATTAAATGTGGCTCACATGACAGCACCTGATTTTATGAACTTTTGAACCTTGGTCGTTAAGCAAAACATTACCTGACCATGACCTTCTCTGAACTTTCTCATTGACTTTGCTTGTTGAAAGACATCTGGGAAGTTTGAAAATGGAAATCACGTAATCATGGGGATGCTGCAAAGATCATAATTGCAAGGATTAGTTGTAAGTTTGTTCAGCACCATTATAATTTTGAACAGTTGCTAAACAAATGGTCATAAATCAAGTACTACCTGTACTTACTATTCAAACAATATAGGTATGAGGATTAAAAAAGCCTTCTGTAAGTTAATTATAATATATCCAGGAAACAGAATGCTGAGCACTACGCAAAATCTTGTGGTTCCATGGACTACTATGATTTTCCAAATGGAAAAATATTGTGAAACATGTCTAGAGCTTTTATGATTAAGTTTTAGCTTTATCTAAAGTATTATTTCCATTTGCTTCAGTAATAAATACACAGATTAATAAAAGAAAATTCACATTGCAAAGTTTTATTCATTTATTTATTGCACCTGATTAATTAAATTTTTATCACTATGTAATGTATGATGCAGTGGTGGGTTGCCAATTATTTTACTACCAGTTCAGGCACGTTCATGCGCAGAAGCGTCTGGGCAGGTATAAATATTCTTGTACCACCTTAAAAAAATAACATCTCTAATACCTCCAATACACAAATTGATTGGCACATCTACTGTATGATGTATATAGATGAGTGAGGGAAGTTGGTTATATCTAAGAAGTGCCAGGTTGAAAACCATCATACACTTTCCACATGGTACCCATTTCATACATGATACAGAATTACCCACAAGATTTGTAACATCCCCTCATTTTAGCATAAAAAAGAGGGTCAGCCCAATATTTTTAATAACATTTGGGACCTCTAAACCTGCTGCAGGTCATGATTAATCCAGACAGGATGACATAATCTTGGACTCTCGCAGTTAGGGAAGATGCTGCCTTTCATATTAACTGCTACACTATTTAAATGAGTGAGGCTTTTTAAGAGAAATTATGGAAAAACGTAATGGAAAAACACTATTCTTTAAAGATCCTTTTTTCCAATTCTTACCTTCGCTTTCCCCTTCCTTCACTGTGAAAAGACTAGGCATATTCAACAGAGCAGCTCAATCTAGTGACTTCCAGGTATGCATTTAGTTCAGAAATGGTCTACCTGGAAATTTCTAGACCTCTTCCCACTTCCCACGAAATCTCTACAACAGAGATTTCCATTTTGATTTAGTCATTCTGCCCACATTCCATGATTTACGGTATATAGACTGCATATTTTTAAAACTACTTCTGAAATACTATAGATCCGTGATGGCAAACCTATGGTACGCGTGCCACAGGTGGCACGCGAGGCATTGCCCTGTCAGCTGACCAATGCGCATGCGTGCACTAGCCAGCTGAGTTCAGCCTTTTTTAAAGCCATTTTTTGCCCTCCCAAGGCTCCAGAGGCTTTATAGGAGCCTGGGGAGGACAAAAAGAGCCTCTTCTGGAGGCCCTCTGGAGGTTTCATGAGCTTCCCTGAAACCTCTGGAGTGCAAAAAACCCGGCCCTATGGGAAAACCAGAAGTTTGAAACGGACTTCCAGTTTGCTCATAGGGTTGATTTAAGCCGGAGGCTTCAAGGACCTTCAGGAGGCTTCCCTGAAGTCTCCAGAGAGCTTAAACTGACCCTATAAGCAAACCGGAAGTGTAGGGTCCTTTTTTGCCTTCTGGACGCTTCAGGGAAGCCTCCTGAAGGTCCCTGAAGCTTACGGAAGGCCTCCCGGGGGGGGGGGCAGAGAAGGCTGTTTTCGTCCTCCCCGGGCTCCTATAAAGCCTCTGGAACCTGGGGAGGTGAAAAAAGCAAAAAATGGGGAGGGATTGCACCTCTTATGCACGCATGCGCACTGGGTGTGTGTCATGCATTGCATTATGGATGTGGCACGCCAACACACAAACCCCCCCCTGCGCTCCCTCCTTATGGCACATAAGCCAAAAAAGGTTAGCTATCGCTGTTATAGATATTTGTATTTATTATGCATCTGTCAATCTTTTTTTAAAAAAATAATATTTTGGAAAGTAAAATTCAGCAGTGTAAGGAATGTGGTTTTTAATACCGGAGGTTTGCACTAATCACCTAATTCTATTTTGGTTTAAGATAATTTTAAAAGAATCTGTTCACAAAAAAACAATAACCTACATCTAGTAATGATTTAAGGGCTGTGGTGGCTTGTTGGCTAAGATGGTAAGCTTGTTGATCAGAACGGTTGGCAGTTCGGCGATTTTAATCCCTAGCACCACGTAACAGAGTGAGCTTCCGTTACTTGTCCCAGCTTCTGCCAATCTAGCAGTTTAAAAGCATGTAAAAATGCAAGTAGAAAAAATAGGAACCACCTTTGGTGGGAAGGTAACAGTGTTCCATGCACTTTCAGCATTTAGTCATGCCAGCCACATGACCACGGAGACGTCGTTGGACAGTGCTGGCTCTTGCTTTGAAATGGAGATGATACACCAGATACACAAGTGTAAAAAATTCCTAGAATGAAAAAAATGGAGAATAGCAGATTAATGATTGTCCAAAAACAAAAGTGACTATATACTGTAGGAAGTAGAAATGAAGTCTGCAGACAGGAATACTAGAGATAGAGGCAAGAACACTTAACACTTCATAGTTGACGAAGTATAGAAATAATGAAAATCACTTTTTCAGATACATCTCGTTCCTAATTGAAGCCTTTTGTTTATTATTCTCATTTCAAGGCTGCCCAGCTATGTATTATGAATGCTGCTGTGAACCCCTGACAACTGTGATCATCTCCCTTGCAATTTAATTGTATGCAGACTACTTGTTGCAGATTTGATTCACAGACTGTCTCAGCCACAGCTACTCCTTGCAATCCAGATGAAAGGCTAAGCCTGATTTACAGCTTTATCAGCAAGTACAACTGTAACTGGTTTCATGATTTACAACCAGACTGTTTTCTTTCTGCTGGAGCTAGTTAGGCTATAAAAGGAAGACAGAAATAAAATAAAAACTAGTTAGAAGCTTCAGCTAAAAATAACAAAATGAAACTTAATAAAGACAAATGCAAAGTTAGGAGACAGAAATTAAAATAGAGCCTTAGAATGGGAGACAACTGGCTTGTCATTGTACTGGTGCAAAATTCCATAGAATAATAGCTGATTACAAGCTGAATATGAAGTAGCAGTGTAATGTAACCGAAAAAAGAAAACGAGAAAAAGAAGGGTGCAATTGTATTCCTCATAAATACAAGAGCAATTTTCAAATCACAAGAACGAATAGTTCCATCTTAGTCTGCATTGGTCAATCCCATTTGAAGTATTATGTAGGATTCTGGGAACCATGTTTTTAGAAGAAATCATACTCATTAGAATCAGTTCCCTGATCACCCTTGTTTTATACTAGGATGATCAGGGGACTAGAAACTAGATCCTATTCAGAGAAATTGCAGAAACGGGAATGCTTAATTATGGGCAGATAAAACCTGAGAAGCTATACGAACAGCATTTTCCAGGACCTGAAAGAATACGCCATTCAAAGTTTGTTCTCTATTGGTTCAAAGAGCAGAACATAGATTAATAGATTTAAATTACAGTAAAACAGATTTCATGGATCCAGCCTTGTCTTGGTTAAGGTGCTGGTCTAGAAGTAGGGCGGTCTGAATACTAGTGCTGTCTTCAGCAAAGGAACCACCTTGAACCAGTCACTTTCTCTTGGCCCCAGGAAGAAGATAACCAAGCCACTTTTGAAAATATTGCCTAAAAAGCTTTGTGGATTTGTTCACGCAGTCAGCGACATCAGATGCTGACTTGAAGGCAAAAACAAAATAAAGCAAAATAAAATTACTTCTTAACAGTAAGAGCAATTCAATATTAGCATCAAAAGTTTGATCCTGCTTCAAGAAGAAATGGCTAGACAGCCATCTGTTTCAGATACTTTAATCTGAATTTCCGACTGAGCAGGATTGGACTCAATGATCTAAATGGTCCTTTTCAATTCAGGGACTCTGTGTTTTTACAAATATACTAAGCTGTGTCTGGAGTTAGCCATGAGCAAGCTGCTTCTCAAATGGTTCAGTGTCAGACAACACAGGGAGCTGACCAACCACAGTTGAGTATCCTCCCTTGTGAGAATAAACAGCAACTGTGTTCGTTTTTTCCTCTCTCTCTCTGTAATGGAATGGGACAGGAAGAAATGGTTTGCATTCTATATTTTAGCATTTCCACCCTGGGCCTCACTGGAAAAAAAGAGGCCATGCATAAGATTCTTTAGCTATTCATTAAAAATGAAGCCAAGTTCTTTGGTCCCCACAAATGTCTGGATTTGGTTAAAGTTTGAGGAAGCAAAGAAGGGCTTACATCAAGTTGTCTTAAAGTTCTGTTGTATTTATATGACAATAATAGAAAATATACTGTGAGGACCAGAATTTAACTATCTCCCCATGACATTGTCTGAAATCTTCTTTAGTTGTTTCTTTAAAAAAACTTATATGGTGAAGCCTTGGATGTGGCTACTTTATTCAACAGTTTAATAACTGTTTTATAGAAATATGAAGACAAAGTGGCTTGAAATAGGATAGTGAGTTCATGCAGCATATAAGTCAAAATGTAGTTTGGTGAACCAAAGTGTTGGGATCTATAATGTCCCAGCATACTATGTAAAGCTAACCAATTGTGATTTATTCAACAAATCACAGTTAAAATAGACTATGGTTTAGTTCATGGTGTGAACCAGTCAGTATTTGAATGCCAGTTCAGATGAGCACTCATCATATTTTGCTGTAACAAAGGTATGATTTGTTGACTTCAATCTTTGATGAATTTATCATATTTCTACCAGAGCTAGAACTCAATACTTGAATCAGTTTTGTCATGTAATTTTAAATGTAGTTCTTCAATGGTTTGGAATGAATCAATCCTTTTTATTTGTATATACCGTATTTTCCCCAAAATAAGACAGGATCTTATTTTCGGGGAAACACGGTATATACAAATAAAAAGGACAGGGTCTTATTTTCTTTTGACCCCTGAAATAAGCACTTGGCTTTATTTTTGGGGAGATCTTATTATTTTTGAGGTGCAGGAAGTGGTGAGCGTGGTCACCTCAGGGCTGCTGCTGTGTTGCAATATTTTTGGGGAGGGCTTATTTTCAGGGTAGGGCTTATTTTAGCACTTGTGCTCAAAAGCTTGATTGGGCTTATTATCCAGGGAGGTCTTATTTTGGGGAAAACAGGGTATTCGTCCCTGAACTACGTTGCTCCATGAAATGCTACCAAACTCTCCCATCCCTAATCATTCCAGTCAACTGGTCAGGAAAAGAGAATTAAAAATCTCTTTGTCCTAAGAGCTAATATAAATGAGATTAGTGATGCTGGGTCAGTGTCCTGACCATAATTATCTTGCTGGAAATAGAGGAGCTGGTAATCCCAGTTACTGAAGCACTGGAAGCAAAATCTGCTACTTTTTCCACCAACATTGATCACCTCTTAGGCCTCTAAGCAAGCCAGAGAGTCAGGGGTAGGGATTATGGCAATGTCAGGCACTCTAGAAATTCCTTTCAGTGATTTATGATCATTCACAAAAAATCCTTCTCTGACACAAACTTTGGCTTGTATCCTTAATTTTAATTTCTTATGTAAGGGTTGTTTTGATTGTGCTAATTAAAACAACCCTTATTTATTAATTCTGCAAACAATTCCAATCATTGGTCAGAAGACAATTATTTAGTTCATTTATATATTGCCAAGGATCAGTTCAGAGAATACTGAAACTCTCAAAAACAGTTTTTCTATGGCACTGTGGCATATAAAAGTAATATAAAAGATCAAAAATAAAACCTGAGGTTGAAAGAAATCTATTGAATATTGTAGGATGAATTGAGCGTCACCTTAAAGAAAACCACAGCAAGCTTCTGCGTTTCAATTAGATCAATTCTTTTACCTATCATGAAGCTATAATATAATTGCTGTCTGAATTCTTGACTCCCTAATCCTAGCCATTATAGCTGGACTTAAGTGTTTGTATTTTTTTAAAATCTGAATTTGGTTACAGATGCAAATCTTGATTTTTCTGTGCTTCAATTACACATACAACATGAACACAAGTTTCAAAGTATGAAGATTTGTAATATATTCAACATGGCCTGGTGTGAATCGAGGATATCATGGAATCATTGAGATGGGTAGCTATTAAGAGCCTGATCCAAGAATCTATGAATTTGTCTAATTAATTTATACTGTATAATTTTTAAAGGAATTAGACAAATTTTTAGAGGATTGGATCAGACTCTTAGTGGCTACCAATTACCAAAAGATTGCATGGTGCTCCCAGATTCACACCAGGCCATGTTGAATGCATTATGGAGTGCCTATCACCATACCTGATGGAAAAAAAAAGTTATATAACTTAAGTACACATTAAGTAGTGTTCCTTTTTATCAGTTTTGAAACTCCCTACTTTCAGCTTCTTTGGATAACCTCCAATGTTGTGTTGAACCGATTGCTGAAAAAGGTAACTTCACTTACATTCTAACCTACATTCTAGATTTTGAAGGTAGAATGTTGGTTTTGTGTATCAGTAATACTTAAATAACCATTATGATTCTTTCCAGCTCTATTTCTAATTTGTGATTTGAAGTTCTTGTTCATCAACTGGCAACATACCGGTATGTATCCATAAAATCACATTATTTTAGCTAATATTTATTGTGAAAGGAGTGCAAAAAATTGCTTTTATTGCCATGAATTGATGTCATCTTAACTTCCTGGACACTGCAGAGATATAAATATTAATTAATTAATTTGTATTTAATGGCATTTAATGTTTCTTTTTTGCCTTCCAACAGTGTGAACAAATGTTTCATTTGTTCCTGCGGCTGTTTCCCATTTTTTACAAAATGTTATTGTATGAATAAAGACAAAAATATACGTATATGCCAGGATAATGTTGCAGGATCCAATCTGGGTCAGTCACCGGGATCAGAGGTCCTCTCTCGCTTATTCTGATGTCCCTAAAGGGTGGGCTAAAGCACAAGTCTGAAAGCTTGGAAGACTAAATCTGTAGTCTGGTGACCAACCCAGACTGGATCCTGTTACTATATGTTTAGGACACTTTTCCTCAGGAACCAATAGACAAGTTTCTCATTGCAGTTCTGCATCCTTTGTTATTCATTGGTTGCATGTTCTTTGTAATTAGGCTAATTGGGTATTATGTTTCTTATTCAAAGAGCCTAGACATCTCAGTAATCAGATTTTAACAATTGTTGAACATCATAGATAAATTAGGCCAATTGTACTCACTTTCAGCATTTATGTGTCTATATCTTTCTGTGTGCATTAAGCTATACTAATTTGCTTATGTTCAGGACATTGACTCATAATAACAATATCTCATTTTTCATAAGGAGGTCACAATCATATTTATTTATGGCACAGTTAGAATTTGCTAGTGACAATTCATCAACAGTAGTTGCTTGTGTTCTGTACCTTTATTAATGTTTTTTTCAGTGCGGTGTTCTCCAGATTTTTGAGACTGCAACTCCCAGAAATCATAGCCAACATGACTCATGTAAATTGAGAATTCTGGAAGCTGCAGCATCAATCCATTTGGAAAACATTAAGTTGGGGAGGGCCAGCTTATTGTAAAGCATATTGGTTTCTGCTATATATTCGGCCAATCTCGTTTGCTATATAATCACTTCTCCATGTAAGAAATTTTCTAAAAATACTGCAAATTGGTTAAAGAGAAAATCACTTTAAATCATATGTTATATGAACAAAAATATATAATAATGTAAAATTGTTTATGAAAAATAGTGTATTGGGTTGCAATTGTTATTGGTTAATTGAGTATGCCTGTGATATTTTATTGTTCCTCAATTCCCTGGGCCTGCCTATATATGCTGTAGGAATTCTTACAGATCCCCTGGAATTGCTACTTCTATAAGTTTCAGTAAAGCAAGCAGCAGGAAACCTTACTCTTGACTCTAGTGTCTTTTGTTCGAATAGTACAAAATACACAACAGAAGTTCCTTAAAAGCATTTCTCAACCAAGAGAGATTTTCTGTAACATTTTGCTCAAATCTCTTCACAGGAAGCAGTTTACTCAGTCTAAAAATTAATTTCAAGAAACATGACTGACCACTGAGTAATTTTTGCAGCAGTTTTTGCACAGCCTTTTGTGGTAAATAGTGTTGCTACCTGAACAGAAAAGTGACTAGACTTCACAATGAATAGGCCTACAGGCAAGTTCTAAAATACCTCATTGCTCAATACTATACTAGAATTCTTTTATTATGAACACAGCACATAAAATTCCTAGGCAGTCACCACACTAAAAACATAAAGAAGCCCAGTTCTATTTAAAATCTTAAGCATTCCTGAAAACCAGAAACCTCCTTCTGAAAATACAGCTGTTTATGTCAATAGAAAATTATGTATATGTATTACTAAGACAACCTATACGCATGGAATATAGCACTCTTCTTCCTTCCATTTTAATAACGGCAAATAGAAAAAAAATATTTCCTAAAGCTACATTGATAGCTTATTGTTTACAAAAATGGAAGCCAAGAGATTGCTGTGTTTATCCATTTCTGGGCTCAGATGAGCAGCATTGACTCCATTACTATAATATTAGTATTTTCTCTTTGTATAAAGTATATGAGAACATCAGATGCAGTCTAAGAATATGCATATGTTTCAGGTTTTAGATATTTGTCATCTTCTTATACTACTTATAATGTTCTGAAACTTCCCTTGTATCTCTGACACATCCATGAAAGGATGTGGTAAATCTTTTTCTTTATCATATTGCTTCTTCCCAGAATAATGTCAAATGGTTAAATATTCTCCGCAAATTCACTATATTTTACCTCCTTTCTTCAACATATGGTGGTGTATGTTTTCTGGTGTTGTACTTTGAAGTGAGTGTGTAATTCTTGTCCACTTAACGTGAGAATCATCTACAACTAGAACATATATTTTTTTAAATGCAGGGGGTGGATAACCTTATGATGAACAAGTATATATATGTTATTTGGGATTTTAGGAGAAAATATTGAGAATAGAGGGTAAAAATGGCTTTTGCATGTATATTTATGACAATGTATTAAAAATAAGAAGGCAATTTAGTCAATCTTTTCATCTAAAAAGAGGTAAGAGACCTGACAAAAATGAACAAAAAGGGTAGGCCTTCTTGAGAAGAATGGTGCCAGGAACACCCCTTCATTCAAGGATTACTTACCCATCTGAGGACATACCCACATGTCACCTCCTGGAGGGCCTTGACCAATCAGGAGAGGCATGAGAAAGAAACCAAGTGCTTTTATCTGCCAGGTGTGCTCAAAATTCTTCAGTGCAGCCCTTCTTAAAAAAAAAAGAGGGGGGAAGCAATCAAATTTGACTAGATTTCCCCATCAATAGTAATAGCTGTAAGTTTAAATAGTTATATGCTAATTGGATGGATTACTCCTTAGTTGGATGGATTGGGTGGATTACTCCTTAGTTCCTAGCCAAATCTAAACAAGTCTAGATGCAATCAGATCCATTGTGATCCCAAAGGGCTGTGATTGTTCCAGATATTCTGGAACACTCCATGACTGAGATGTCAATTGCTAGCTGACACCTAAGCAAAAATACTTTTTAACCTTGTCCTTTACATTATTTGAAATATATTCATTTCTTTGATTGAGAAGAGGATGCAACCAGCATACATTTCACATTTATAGGAGCTTAATTTGTATTTCCATGAGATCAGAATAGGCATTGTACAGTGAAAATTATTAGTAAGCAGCAACTGGATAGTGTTACTGTTTTCACATTCTATTTCTGGCCCCTAAAGAATGCTAAATTGGAGGGTTCTAATCTAAATCAGTAGGAATCTTCTAAAATTCTTATATCAGATTAGAGACTAAGCCCATTCATTGGGCAATACAAATTGCAGTTATCTTTAGGCACTGCCTGGCTATTTATTCTTTTACTCAATCTGTTTTTCTCACATAGTCAATAACACAAGTTAATATAAATTAAATGGCACAAAAACTATTGGATCATACTGTTCGTGGGAAGAGCTGAAAACAAGTACAAACCTTGAGTTAAAACCATTTTAAGCTACCATTGGAAGTTATAATGGCACTGAAAAAAGTTACAATGTAATCACTTTTATGACCATTGCAGGATCCCATGATCAAAATTCAGGCGCTGGGCAAATGGCATGTATTTTTGAAAGCATCTCAGGGTCATGAGATCACAATTTGCGGCCTTCCTAGCTGGATTCTGACAAGCAAAGTCAATAGTCAAGGCTGGATTTACTTAATAGCAATAGCAAACTTATATATCACTTCACGGTGCTTTACCACCCTCTCTAAGTGGTTTACAGAGTCAGCATATTGCCCCCAACAATCTGGGTCCTCATTTTACCCACCTTGGAAGAATGGAAGGCTGAGTCAACCTTGAGCCAATGAGACTCAAACTGCTGGCAGCCGGCAGTCAGCAGAAGTAGCCTACAGTATTGCATTCTAACCACTGTGCCACCCTGGCTCAATCACTCAATAACTATGTGATTCACTTAACAACTGAATTGATTCATTTAACAGCCATGGCAAAAATGGTTATAAAACAGGTTGCAACTCACTTAACAACTGTATTGCTTATCAAAGGATATTCCGGTCTCAATTGTGATCATAAGTCAAGGTCTTATCTCTACTGTCATTCTAGCATTAGGGAACCAAAGAGAGTCTCTCTTCTCTGTTTTATCACACTCTAGACTGTGTCATTTCCCTCCCAGGTTATGGTTCTCCTTTCATTCTTTTTCCTTTTGTATAGGGCCTATTGGGTCATGAGTTGATAGGCAATTATTACTTTTAATATGCTTAGAATAGATGTTTGATAAGCTCTCTAAATTGTTAATAATAATGAATGATAATTTATGGGAAAATTTAAGTTACTATGATTGTGACTAGATAATTTCAAATGTTAGAAAATGGACTTTCGTCTCCTGCAGATTCTGCCCTGATAACAATATTTTGACAGTCTCGTCATGGCAATAATAAGATCAGACATTCCATTAAGTTGGCTTCCTGTTAGTTCCCTGCTCTTTTCCCCAAAACCAGCTTCTCTAACCTTCAGAAGGGCATAGATGAACAAAAACATGTTTCTCCTCAGCCCTGCGCACAGCAACTCTGCTTTCAAAATTCAGAATTCCCACTGGCATTCAGAAACATCAGTATCGGTGAAAGAAAGAAAAAAAAATGCAGTAGCAGATATGTATCCTCAAAGTATGTCTGAAAAAGAGAAATGAGGAAAACCTTCTTAAAATTGATTAACTGAATTTGTCTTTTGTTATAAAACAGTTAACATTGTAATTCAAGTTATCACAGTCTAATATGAAAAGCTTTATCTGCATTCAGTGTGCTTAACCATAGAATACAGGTAGAGATTATGGGCTGGGGGTTGGGAACTGCATTTGGATAATGAAGCTAAGGGGCTGAAAATGTATCATATAATAAGAATACCAGTTTTTATCTTGTTCTATGATTTTTTTTCATTTTTAAATAGAAGGTGGAATATGTTCAATGCCTTCATACAACTTTGGAATCTGCTTGGATGGGAAATTCATCCTGACCATTCTATGCTATCTGGAGGAAAGAAGCAAGATATAAATATAAGGACTAATTAATTTATTTATGACAAGGGTACCCAACCCCCAGTCTGTGGACCAGTACCGCTCCACGAAATACCAGCAACCAGGCTGTGCAAACAACCAAAGCTCCATCCAAGCAGTACATGAAATCACACCCCATTCGGTCCACGGAAAAAACTCTCTCCGTGAAACCGGTCACTGGTGGCCAAAAGGTTGGGGACCGCTGATTTATGGCACCTGAAGACTGGGCTTTTTTTTCTATTGTACTTTGATGTAGTTACATACTGGGATTGGGTTTTGAGAGAGAAGTGTTGTTTTTCCATAAAAGCTGTTTTTTCAGACCATAATAAAATTACCTACTGTTTTTCAGGAAGCTAACACTGAAATTCATGCTGGTGTTTCTGGAGCTGCAAGAGGCAGAAACATGGTGAAGGCTGCATGAGGTCTATAAGTCATGGATTGCTCACCCCTTTTCTAAGTCAAAATGTAAATGCATTGCTAGCCGAGAACCATAAAATTAAAGGCTAGCTATTTAATAGCATAATAAACCTTTTCCCCATCTAGTAGCAGGCATTCACAGTTACAGTTCATTACAGTATGCTTCTTAGCTCTAATTGTCCCTCTTCACACATTTAAAATTCAGTAACCATCATCTAACGTTTAATATCCACAAAGTTAAACTGGTGGAGTGACTCATCATTAAAGACCAAAGTCATTATATCTGGTTTTTCTAGGACCACTGCAAAATGTCTTGAATAGTGGATCAGCTGCTACAAAGCAAAAAGTAGTTGCAGCTATTCGATTCTGAGTACCATAGTATTAATTACATGGGTTAGAAAACAAAGAGTGATTCAACAATGCCCTGGGTAGCACTGCATTTATATTTGAAGTCCAAATCTTGTGCCTGTGGTTGTGCTCGAAATCTGTGATGTTCATGAGATTTCATTGTTACCACTCTTAAGATCTGATGCTCAACTATGCCTAAAAGGTAGCTAAAGATGAATGATATTCTTTTCCCTTTCTGAAATATTTTAAACCAGATGATACAACTTGCAGAACTTTAGATAATTCTGAGCCACATTATCTAAATCACCATTAGCCAAGGGACTCTGCAGGATGATTTTTTTAAAAAAAGGTAGATTGATGGCTGTGATTGTGCAAAGCTCTGTCCCTTTTTTATATGTGTTGCACGTGCTATGTATTTAAGAAGGGATGGGACTTCAGTCCCACACTTGCAAGCACCATCTAGATTTTTATTTATTTATTTGTTGTTTCTCTCCCTGGGGAGCCCTCTTTGGTTGCCATGCCTTCTGTAACGATAGGGCATTTTATTCAGTAATATTAGGAAAGAAAGGTTGCCTATTCCTGCATTTCACTAAAGTCAAAAGGGAAGAACTACCTCAGTTATTTTAGGAAACTGCTCTGAAAGCCTTTATCAATAGAAGACCAATTAAAAACTATCGAATGAACAAATATTAAATAAAATTGCCTCTTTAATCTCTTTCTTAAGGAGTAAAAAAGATAACATGTTGAAATAACAAGTTGGAAAGGGTGAAGTAAAGAAAAAAAAAGTAAGCAGGAAATTAGCAAGGTAAGAAAGGTTTAAGAACATGCTTTTTCCCTTTCCTCATCCCATCTTCACTTTTTTAAAAAAATTAAAAACACAAACTAATGATAGGAGAATCACAGAACTTCCTTGCATGCATATATTAAATCAAATACTGAAAACAGGATATAGCCCAATGAAAGTAGAATAAAGATATGTTCCCCTCGAACATTTGTGTTAGTCGTTTCTGGCTCAAGGGGGTCGTACTTATCTTTGTTTCAAAGCCGAAGAGCTAGTGCTATCCGAAGATGTCTCCGTGGTCATATGGCTGGCATGACTAATCGCCGAAGGCCCACAGAACACTGTTACTTTCCCACCAAAGGTGATCCCTATTTTTCTACTTGCATTTTTACGTGCTTTTGAACTGCTAGGTTGGCAGAAGCTGGGATAATTAAACAGGAGCTCACTGTTACACAGCGCTAAGGTTTTGAACTGCCAAACTGCCGATCTTTCTAATTGACAAGCTCAGCATCTTAGCCACAGAACCACTGCATCCCTTATGAAAGTAGAATAGTAAACATTAAATATAGGTTTGTATAACATTTTCTTCTTGGAACAATAAATTATAATAAAATATAGCACACGTATAAAAGTTCTGTTTAGGGAATCGTTTAATTATAAAAATGAAGTGCATTTTAGGGTTAATAAACAATTTATTTAATTCTAGTGTTGGCGTCATGATATAAATGATGCAAAAACAATATTAGTTCAATAATGCATTTGGACATAGTGTTATGCCAATGAAAGTTGTTCCATACTTGTTTGTTTGAGGAGGAGTTCCCAAAATATCCCCCAAATGTTATTCCGCTATCCCATTATCACCATTACATTCTATTGTATGGACAGAAAAATTAACAGTACTAAATTCCCATTATACCACTATTTTGTCAATTCTGTGTATCACAGTAGGCTCTGTGATTGGTGGACAGAAATGATATTGCTTGGGAATGACTGTTGATTGTTGATGTGTTATCCCTGGTTTTCGGGATGATATTAGTTTTCTTATTGTTTGCTGGTGTAACTTGTAGCTATGTAGACTAGCCAATACTGTTCTGATGTACCAGTCATCAACATAAAAACTTGTGTCAACATATCTCAGTTTAAAATGTTTTAGTCTAATAATTTATTATTGCTTTCATCATGTCATGCAGGATAAGTCAGGATTAATTACAGTTAAATAATTGTAAGGATAATTATAACTACTTTGTTCCTCTGTAATATTGGATGTGGACATGGTAGAATGCTACCTGGAGAACCTAAACATCATCCAACATTTGTTTTAGAAAATGGAATCAGGTTTTTTTCAAGGCTATCTCAGAATTTTTGCTTTGATCATGTATTTTTTCACTTCAGATGCTGCTGCTTGTTTCAAAATCTTTTAAATAAATATAAATTAATAGATGTTTAAAATTGTATGCATAATGAAGAGATTAGTAACTCCAGTCATAATATCTCCCCAGGTGCAGGCCAGATGTTACATTGTGATACACTTGGACAACCCCAGTTACATCCACTTTATTTGGGAACCCTGCAACGTTTGGATTTTTACCAAATACAAAACTAACTAAATCCTTCATCTCTTCCATTAGTGGATTGAGGTTAGCAAAGCCTATCCTATGTCAGACATATATTTCTTTAATTCTGTCTTTCTCTTTTTTCCTTTTATTCTTTCATTCCTGCATAACATGGAAAAAGCCAGTTTAATGTAGTAGTTAAGACATCAGGCTGGAAACTAGGAGACTGAGAGTTCTAGTCCCACTTTAGGCATGAAAGCTAGATGGGTGACTGGCCAATCGCTCCCTTTCACTTCTCAGCCCAACTCTCCTCACAGAGTAGTTATTGGGGGAGAATAAGAGGAGGAAGGCGTGTCAGGCATGTTCACCGCCTTGAGTTGAATAAATTAAAGAAAAATAAAAAGCAATATACAAAGCCAAGTATTACCTATAGCAGGGGTCCTCAACCTGTGGGCCTTGACCCATTAGTGGGCCATGAGGAAATTGCAGCCAGGCTGCAGAAATGCCCAGCGAGTACATACATGCATATGTACACCCACATTTGTGTGAGGACGTGTGTGCAAGTACTCCATTTGTATGAGAGGCAGGTGCACCTACGTGTTGCTCACGCAAATAGAGCTGTGTGCACATGCACGTGCTTGCCAACTGTTCACACAGACCCCTCCCCCTCCGGTCAGAAAGATTGATCTATGGCACATAGATAACTAAATAACCATCAAAACAATCCCATATCTAGAAATAAGGCTCATTTATTTCAATTTCATGGTAAGTGTATAGTTACAGTATATAACTTGTAATATTCTAATGCCTGATAGTACTAAGTACTATCATGGTACAGCCACAAAGAATAATTAGGAATCCTTCTTACAATATTTATTTAAATAAATGTTTGTACTGTTATAATCTCCCTTTGATAGCTATGATAATGATCAATGACTACTTTTATGGCATGGTTTCTATGATACTAAGTTAATGCTAAGAAACAAACAAAAGTGCAAAATAAACAAAAGCCTGTTCCAAGAAAGCCTGCCATTTGCAGATGTAAATATTGCCAATTACTTTCCCAATTTTCCTAGAAAATTATAACTCGGGAGAAAGAGAAATGAAGGACCTACCCTAAAATCATTGTAGGCATTATACATTTTTCTGATTCTTATTATTAAGCTAAATAACTAACTGCATAAACTGGTGTACAAATTTAAATGTTACAAAAGGCTTCAAAAATTCTTTGGCCTTTTGGTTACATCATTGTTTAGATTAATTGATAATAAATGGTATACTAAAGCATGGTGGCCTAATTTGAAAGATTCCTTCCATCCCTCCCTCCCTCCCTCCCTCCCTCCCTCCCTCCCTCAGCATCTAACTTTCACCTTTGTGATGCTCATTTTGAGGTCAAAGATTTTATTGGTCATGTAAGGGCCATCATTCCTTTAGTACTGCATTTTTATATTTGTTTTCAAATATATTTCCCTTGTATGTCAGTCCTCTATGAATCAAAGATTGGGGTATCTCCTTTCTCCTGTTTGAGACACTGGTAGTAGTAGAGTTTTCCAGATCAAATTGTCAGCTTACCAGTTTATTAAATTTTAATCACTTCTAATTATTTTTGTAAAGCATAGAGGTAATCCTCGACTTATGACCATAATTGAGCCCAAAATGTGTGTTGCTAATTTGTTAACTGATTTTGCTCCATTTTACAACCTTTCTTGCCACCGTTGTTCCTCCTTGGCCACCATATATGCTTCTTTCTAACTGACCTATCCACAGTACAGTAGTTATATTTTATTTAACATCTGACCTCTTAACATGGGTTTCTCCTCACTGTTTGGTAGTTGTTCAAGGGCAAACAATCTTGTTCTTTCAAGGTGGTCCCAAATATCTCTTCTTCATCCCACTTCTTACTTTCTTGTCCCTGCCAGCCAATCCAGAGGTGCTATTCTATTGGTTCGGACCGGTTCACCTGAACCGGTAGTGAAAATCATGGGCGGCCCCACCCAAACACCCCGGCTCTATAGCATCCCATTTAGGCCTCTCTTTTTTGCCAAAAACTTGTGCATGGAAGGCTGAGCGCATGCGCAGAGATGGTGCGTGCAGGCTCCTCTGCGAACCATTAGGGAAGATAAGTGAATACCATCTCTGAGTCAGTTCAATACCATTTACTAATTGCAACACCTTTTAAGCATTATTTGCTGATTCTTTTCTTTCACTGTTGTATGAAATTCTGACTTTGTCTGCTTAATTTTATTCCTTTTCTTTATTTCCTTCCACACATTCTTTTTTCCCTTTAAAGTTATGAGAAAATATATTTTATATATTTGAATGCACATTCTTATTAAATAACATCAAGGAGAAAAGATTCTGATATATCTCATACAGCATCACAACAGTGTGCATTTTCTGTTTCAAATATTATATATACGATATGTCTGACCAGTTTTCCAAACCAAAGCACACTGAGAAATCCAGAAAGTGTAATTGCAGTTGTAGAACCATGAACTAGTTCAAGCTCAGTGAAGCAGAATGGTATGTTAACCTTAGCAAGTTTTCTTCTAAATCTTTTGTACTACTCTACATCTTTCCCCTTGAGGGGAAAAATATCACCGCTGAGGCCTCAAATAGCTAATGGAATCAATAGAAGGAAATATATGTAGCTTAGAGTTGAACCATGGAGTTTTTGGTGCTCTCTGTGCTTGGTTGTTTGCCTGAAGACATATCATTACCTGACTAGGTAACATCATTAGTACAAGTGAGTCTGTGGTTTACCCGTTTATATACAGTACTTGCCCTTCAGTGTTGGTGAGGTATGTAGGCTGTTGGAGAGGATGTATTTTGGTCTTATTGTTTCCTTTTTAGATATTTTTATTGTCTCTCCCTGTAAAATGGTGTCTAAATGTGTTTTATCTTTATGTGTTAATTGATGGCTGATTTGTCTGAATGCCAGACATCCAGGAATTCCCTAGCATTTTTTGATTTAGCTTGGTCTAAGATGCTCACAGTCTCCCACTTGAAACTATGGTTGAGTCCTTCCATGTGTTGTGAGGTTAAGGAGTTTTCATCATCTCTTCTGACTGCTAGTTGGTGTTCATGGATGTGCTCTGCTAGTCTTCTGCCTGTCAGTCCTATATAAAGCTGTTACAGTCTTTACACTCTATGTTATAGATGACACCTGTTTTTCTTCTTGGGCTGCTGCGTCTTTTGATTTATTTAAGATGTTTTGGGATGCTTTTGTTGGTTGGTATGCTACTACAATGCCATGTGGTTGTAATAGTCTGTTAATTGTTTCTGAGATGTTTTTAATGTATGGCAGTGTTATTCTTTTCAGAGCTTGTATTGGTTGCTCTGTAGTAGGTCAGGCATTTTTCAATAAAATATGGATATCCATTTTGTTGGAAGAACATATATAGGCCTGTGTTTCCTTTTGTTGTTTTGAGTTTGCAGTAGTATGTTTGTACTTGTCTGAATAGTTCTTACACAATTTCTCTTGTGGGAGGTTGAGTTGTTACTTTGGTAATGGAGCACTTGGGTAGGTTGAGTTGTTTTTTGATAGATTTCATTTTTAACGTGTCTCTTGATGTATTCATTTTGTGATGTTTTCAGCTTGAGGGATACCCAGATATTTTTAGTGATTTACCCAGACTCTTTATGTTATTTCCATAGCAATCTTGATTCCTTCAGTTTTCTTCTTCTTCCTCTTCTCCTTCTTCTTCTGCTTTTTCTTCTTCTTCTTCTGCTGCTGCTTCTTTTTCTGCATGCACATCAAACTTTAGATTGCCAAAATGAACCCACCTTCTTGACTTTGTTACTTTTACTATTTTTCCCCATTTAATGGTGAGCACGGCACATTTATGCAATCTAAATTCCATTGCAATATTTTGGATATTGCTATACATACATACATATACATATATATACTGTATACACACACACACACGAACAGTGTTGAGCAGCAATTCTATTTCAGATGGTGTTCTTACACGTAGCTTCAAATCATCCATGTAAAGGAGGTGGAATAGCCTGGCAGATGTTTTTTATGTTTGATAGTCATGGTCTGAGTTATTCAATATTGTCGACAGAGGAATCAATGCAATGACAAACAGTAATGGTGATAGTGAGTCTCCTTGGAAGATTCCTCTCTTGATATTAACCTCTCCCAATTTATCACCATTGACCAGCAACGATATCTTCCATTGTGCCATTGATCTTTGTACAAAGCTTCTGATGTTTCTACTGACTCCTGTTATTTCTAAGCACTTGATTATCCAATCGTTTGGCAGGAAGTTGAATTCCTTCTTATAATCAATCCAAGTTACAGTACATTCAAGTTGATCTTTCTTCTCTTGAAGTTTTCAAAAATTATCTTGTCAATTAGGAGTTGATCTTTTGTTCCTAGGCTATTTGGGTGGTTTCCTTTTTTCTCACATAGAAAAAGCTTGTTTTCAGATGCTATAAGACTCCATCACTACCTTGCTAGTTAGTAATTTGAAAGTAGTTGGTAAGAAAGTAATTGGCCTGTAGTTGCCTGGAGCTGACCCTTTTGCTGGCTCATTCATTATCAGGTAAGTTTGGTCAGATGTTAGCCACTCTTCTATTTGACTTCCTTGCATTATGCTGTAAAACTGCTTGGCAATGAGTGGGTGTATATCAGTCAGATACTTCCACCAAAAACCATGCAGTTCATCTTCACCTGGTCCTGACCAATTCTTGATCTTCCTTCCCTGTCTGCCACCATTTCTGCTGTTATTACCACTTCTTTCATTTCAGCTTCTTTTTTATTCTTATCCATCTCTTTTAAACAAGCTGCGTCCTTGTGGTATTTCTTTGGGTTATCCTAGAATTGCATTGTTTCTTCCTTGTCAGGTGTTGACTAATTCATTGCATACTTTGTTGTTGTTATTGTTTGTATCCCACCTTTAGTATTTTGAGTTCTGGTAGTGCAGTGGTTAGAATGCAGTATTGCAGTCTAGCTCTTCCCACAATCTGCAGTTCGATCGTGAGGAGACTTGAGGTAGACTCAGCCTTCTATCCTTCCAAGGTTGGTAAAATGAGGACCCAAATTGTTGGAGGAAATATGTGACATTGTAAATCACTCAGCTATATAGCACTATGGAGCAGTATATAAACCTAAGGGTGATTGTTATTTTACAAATAATTCAAGGCAGCAAACATATTCATACCTTCCTCCTCTTATTTTTCTCCACAACAGCCCTGTTAGGTGAGTTGTGTTGATAGAGTGTTCCAAAGTCATCTAATTGGGTTTCATAATTAAGATGGGATTGAACTCATGGTCTCCCACTTTCAAGCCTGGTGCCTAGACCAAATTGGCTGTCCATAATGTATTTATGGTAGGATGGCTTTGGAAATGGGTTGATCACTTCAACTGATCCAGAATATGGTTGCATGATTCCTGCCCAAAATCCAATTTGTAGTAGTTCTCACTTTGTACAAGATTCATTACAAAATGTTGGTTGCCACCTTTAAACCTAAGTACATCAAAGCTTGGGTACCTAATAGCCTGCCTGCTACCAGAAGAGCCATCATTTAGTCAGCTGACACCTTTGTTCTTAATAATGCTAAGCAGTCCAATGTCAGTTGAAAATCTGCCAGTTTAACACTTCCAAAGAAATTTCATTGCAAATAAAATTTGTGAATATGACTATCCTCATGATTAAGAACTAAGAGGATATTTTGGTCCTTTGATTTTTTTTCAGGAACCAGTTTCTTGGACTATTGTCTCTGCTTTGCCTTTGATTTCTCACTTGCAATTCAATCTCAAGTAACAAACTACTCCACAGAGATAGGATACAAATGCAACAAAAACGTAATTGCTATTGTTAGGGTTGATGTATGTCTTTACTTAAGGTTGTAACTTTGTAGGGGTTGTCTTTATGTTTTCTGGTTTCAATTTTTAGGAGGAGCTTCCCATAGAGCAGAATTACTCCTATAACTAATTATATGCAACATACGCAGATGTAGAATTGCTTTTGCTGCAGTGCTTAAGACTTAGGCTGGTTAGAACATTAGGTTCACATAACACACTTAGCAAACAAATCACATTATGGTTTATAGTACAGAGTGTGTGAATCCAGCCTTGCCCTGAGAGAGAATGGGAATGTAATTTCAAACTTGTGATTTTTTTACATACTCATTTCCCTACTTCTTACTCTGGAAAAAATGTTTTACATATGTTTTTTTTCCTAACTTTTCTTCTACAAATGCAGAGACCACCCACCCACATTTTTTTTAATAAACTGAAAGTTGATCGATTGGTTGTGACAGGAATTGAACAACCAGCTTCTTGCCCAACATTGTTGGCTGAGAGAGAGGCACAGAGCTGGCTTTCATGCAGTAAGGCAAGGCTAAAACTCAGTCTCCTGCTTTGTAGTTTGCATCCTTAACTAGTTTTCTCCTTTTTCATATTATTTTAAGAGACAGTATAGATCCACACAAACTTTAGTATTTGATATGTTCACCATATAGCTATACTTCTTGTTTACATAGCAAACATTGTTCTAGTGAATTTCCTATGTTTAATTATTTTCACAACTTTATTTAGCATCCTGTTCCCAAAATCAGAAACTGGCTTTAGTTTTTCATGGATTACTCTTTTTACTAGCATCTCCATGGCCTAGTTGCATTTTAAATGTATAAACTGGGGAGCATAGTTGGAGTCTTTTGAATTAAAGCAGAAGTAATCGTAAGGAACTATGAAACATGCCTTTACTTCATTAAAGTTTATCAAAAACCTAGATAACAGATCCTGGTCTGAAATGATCTGAAATGCTTTACTATTCTGCCCTACTTCCCTGAGGGCTTCACCATGAATCTGTGAACCAGTTTGGTCTTGCAAACATTGAGCCTGGCCAAAAGGGAATTTAATAAATCAATTACTTTATTCATTTTTTAATTTTTTTTTCAGGTTTTTATAGTGGCCCAACTCAACTAAGTGACTCTGGTTTATTTATTTGAATTGCGCCCTCTTGATTCTAAGAAGGAAGCTATTGTAGGGGTGGAACTAGCATGATGCAAATTCAGACGGTGACCTGGTGTACAAAAAATGGAAAACCATTTTCTTTGAATTGAGCTTGGTGATATGGCCTGGCCTGATTGGACTTTTAAGCAGGCAAAAACTGAATTCCCCAATATTATGGATGTTTGTAATGCAATCAGCAGTGGCCATGGAGCTTTAAGATGCACTTATGATGACATAATACACCACTGCTGCACAATTCAAATCAAGTGCATCAAGAAAGATTCTGGTGGTTCCAGACGGATAGCTCCTAGAACTTCCAATCACTGTGCTGGTAGTCTGTCTTTTCCTTCTCAGTCGATTTCTGCAGTAAGAAAGGGAAAAGAATCCGCAGGAAAACATGGAAGAATGATACACGGACAGTGAAGTCAATTGGGCCTCCATGAAAATATATGAAGGACTTGGGACAACTTGTTTATCTCATAATGAGGCATCATCCTGAAATACCCTCCATGGTCCTGGATGCCCAAATGTTAAGTGGGGGGACAACAATCTGCAAAATACTTATTAGCGTCTTAAGGGACTTAATAGCTACAATTTGGTTTTTTTTAAAAAAAATATCTCTATACATTAGATACATTTGGGAACCAACTGCAAATTTCCGCCGGCCTCAGAATGTTATGCCGACGGTTGCTCGGGGCTGGAGACTGAGGGGCACAGGGGCAAATATTTGTAGGACGTGTCATTGTGTGGAAGTTGGCTTGAAAAACACCTCTCGGTGTAGGGACTGGGTCAGAAAGGCACCACCGGGACGGGGCAGGAGGCTGGTGCCGACTGACTGACGGGTGGGGACTCGTCAGGCCATGGGAACGCTGAGCTCGCGGCGGGCGGGCGGGCGTGTCCCCGGCGTGGTGGGAGAGACTCCAAGGGCTGTGAATAATCGGGCTCTGACTTGTGTAGGGTGGGGGTGGGGGGGGGGAGAATCAGCAGCGGCTGGTAACCATTCTGCTCTGAAAAGACGGAGCGAGCGAGGTCTGTCGAAAGGAGCATCTTGCTGCCTAAGAGGGTTGCGGGGTTGCAGGGCGAAGAGGGTGACGAAGGCGCGCGAAGCGGACGAAAAAAATCCTCAGCCGTCCTGGGTGGTGCGGACGATGGAGTCCAGTCCGCAGTTTCCGTCTCTCCTCAGTAGTCTTCGTCTCTGGCAGCGGCGGAGGGCGGAGAGACCAGCGCACGGAACAGCCAGTTGTTTAAAATCCTTCTAGAACCGTTTCTAATTCCCCCTTGCGCCGGGGAAGGGAGAGCGGGAGGGGGAGGAGGAGCCGGAGGCTGGTGGGGGGAGGCAGCCAGCGGAGAGGAGGAGAGAGAGCAGCCTGTCCTGGTCTCTGCGTGTCAATCACAGGGCGGAGGTGTGTCCGAGCTCGCAGCGGGCCAATGGCGTGTGTGTGTGGCAGCGTCTCCATGGTGACTGGGCTGTTCCTGGGGAGGCTGTGATGGGTTGACAGGTGCGTGACAGTCGGAGCTCTCTGCAGGCATGTACGGCAAAGGCAAGAGCAACAGCAGCGTCCCGTCCGACAGCCAGGCCAGAGAGAAGTGAGTACAGCCCGCTGGACCGCACAACCTGATTGGGCGGGGAGGTGGGCGCGCATACGCCCCGCACAAAGTAACTTTACCGCTTATGAGAGAGGGGGCCTCGCTCGAGACCGGGGAGCTTCACCCCGACGCGGGAAAGAAGAAGAGAAGATCGAAGAGGCGGAGGGGGGAAAGCTACAAGTCGGGGTGTAGAGTGGAGGGTATGCGCGACGCTTCCGAGCCCGGAGAGAGGAGTGCGCCGGACCCGGTTCCGGAGGCGGGGGAGCGGGTCTCGGGCGCTCTTTCCCGCGTGGGCTGGGAGTAAGACAAGACGGGACGTGTCTACTGCGCTTTTCTTGTGCTGCAGATGGCGAGGAGAGACTAGCTAGCTGGGTCTGAAAGTGGTTCCGATAGACGGTGTGGTGCTGGCTCCGAGGGAGGGCAGAGTCGGATTAGCGCGGAGGCTCAGGGTCTTCTCCCCGTGTTTTGGTTTTGTTTTTCCCTGCCTTCACCTCCGTGGTTTATGGTGTCGCTTTGGGGGAAGGGGGAGGGGAGAAAATGGTGTTGGAGTAACTTTGGTAACAAAAGAGTCCGTGCCGTGGGCTCGTGTGAAGCTTCCGCTGGAGGGAAAGAAACAAAACCCTCAACTCCGCGACACTCAACTCTTCTCCTCCCGCTCTCCCCACCCCCACCCAAGAGCCAGGGTCTTTCCCACCCCCTTTCCCACCTTTTTGCACAGATCTGCAGCTCTTGCTTTGGGTCTGATAGGGATAGGTGCTGCGTGCATTTCAAAAATACGACGAAGTAGTTTTTAGTTTCTATCTTTCAAGGGCCTCCTGGTACGCAGGAAGAAGGGCTGTTGGTAGAGTCGCGATTGTTGAGGGGAAAATATGAAATCGAACTGTAAAGCGTAAGAGAAGATTTTGTTAATGAGCAGTTGGGTCTGGGCTTGGAGAGGATTTGGAGATAATCCTGGGGTGGTAGACGTGTTAATAGCAGTGGTGAATTGGAAACCCTTTAGAATATTGATAAAGATACATTCTCCATTTGCAGAAAAGTACTTAATTTCAATGCAATAATTATTTCCTCAGTTACAAAAAAAACATCAAAACTTTTTAAACTAAACATGAAGTCGTTTGGAAAAAATGAAAAAAATATTTAGATAATATTTGCTAACAATAATTTGCTATTTGCTGTAATGTTTGACTGTTATCATAATAAAGGATACAGCCAAATGATTAGATTAGAAACTAGTGATAACATATTATTAGTAAGCAAATGTAAAATACCATTTTTGTATATTAAATTTGCTTGTGAATTAAAGTTCTGTTAAAGTTTCAGTTTTCACAGTGTTGTCAGTTGTAGTTACAACTTTCATTTTCCTCACTAAAAATAGTAGAACACACAAGAGAGTTGTTTATGAAGGTTTTTTTCTTTCTCTTTCTCTCTCTCTCTCTCTCTTTTGGTTAGGATGAACCCAGCAGAGTCAGAAATTTACTGCCTATTTTCTTTTCTTCCTAACAGACTTTAGTAAAGTAGTGTATTAGATAGATACAGGATGAAGTGTTTGAGTTACGGATATCTCTTCAGAAACGGTTTGATATATGTGGTCTTTTAAAATGTCATTGTACAGAACTTTGGAACTTTTACACAACATGAAAATGAATGTGCAAAGCAAGATTGAGAAGTTTCTCTTGAGGCACTTTGCATTGAATTTTCACCTAAAGATTTTCTCCTCTGTAACATTCTGAAAAGGATAGTTACTTCCTGATTCCAAAGACAAAGAAATACGCCAAGTGATTTGTCCAATATTTTATATTGGCACAGAAAGCATACAAAGATAGGAACTGAAAACTAAATTTGAAACAGAAATTAATGAATGTTTAAAATTTAAAATAGTGAATAAAGCTAAATAACTATACAATACTGTATATGTAACAAAAACTTGTATCTCTTGGGATAAAACTAACCATACTCCTGATTGTTATATGTTCTTTGACAATTTGCATTAACTCTAATTAATGAAAGTCTGATTGAAAACAAATATAATATTACCAGTTTGGGTAAATTTGAATTTTTATTGTATTCACATTCTTTAAAAAAATCTACATTATCTGAAATACTGTAGAACTTGGTCAGTATAAAAGGTAAGCTGAGCTACTATCAAGTAAGGCATAGCCTTTGGTGTGAAGTTAGGGGAACTGCTAGATGGTGCTGTTTGATCTAAATACATTCATCGCCCCATTATTTACAGTTTGCTATAGTGGTCTTGTAGGGCTTTTTCTCCTGAACCTATACAATATTTTTAAATGGTATATCAGAAACTCTGATGTAAGCAACTTAGAATTGGAATGGATGCTCGAGCCTGTCAAATTAATAATATTAACAATAAAATACATTGTTGTTAAATCATTTATATAAAGCTGTTCTTTTATTGTCATATTTTTTCAATATGTCTGTAACATAAAGTCCCCCCCCCCTCTTTAGGGCTACAGTTGTTTCTTCAGAATTTATGGTGTTCAGAGGAAGGAAAATAATACAATTCTAATCTTTTTATGAATACATGACCTGAGCCTCTTCAGATATAATTAAGGATTTGAAAAATGGTACATTCTGGTTAACATTTTTTAAAAAAATGCTAAAAAAAAATACTGTGTCTACATGTTTCTGGATTTTTTTTTAATGCAAGTAGGCTCAGGCTCTGTATAATGGTGGCAACTAGTCTGTTTAAGGATTAACGTACATTTGTCTACAGAGGTTATATTTGTTTAAGTGAATCCATTATTAAAAGGGGTGATTATACAATTTTAAGCATGTTTATGCAGAAATAAATCTCAATTTTAATAGATCTTGTGCATACATAATTATTTTTTGGATTCTAGCATGGATGTTTGGATGTTAAAGAATTTATGTTAAAAAGTAATAGATATTTCCTTTTACCAGTGAGAATACATTGTGGCTAGTTCAGCTTTGGTAAACTAATATATACTGTAATAATTATATAGACAAGAACAATGTGAAACTGACCTAAAACTAAATGTTCATGTTGCAAACTTGTTGATGATGAAGACTTACTGCTTGTGATTAAGATTGTATGCTTAAATTGAATTAAAGATGCAGTCAGTTTAACTTCATATGTCTAATTATTCACTCTCAGACATGTCTTATGTTTGTTTATCTGCGATACTTATTCCAGGAAGTATTCAAGCCCACATTAATTGGATTTTTACTTTGAAAAATGTGTTATATATATTTGGCCACTGTTGCAAATTTTCTTGAAGTACAGAATAAGAAGCTCTTCTCTACAAATTATTATAGCACTTGTAGCATTCCATATATGTTTTCTGATTTCTTGCTAAAATTCATACTCATATTGTTCTGGCAATGTAATTGATTCAATTGAGGAATTTAGTGTGTTGGAGAACACCAAGGCCAAGGGGGTTATCTAACCTCAAGAGAATTAAATTTAACCAAAAATGTTCCAGAGAGTTAAAGTAACCCCTCTCCTCCTGGGATCACCTGTAGAAGTTGTAAATAAATTTTCATGAATGTATAGACTTCATTAGAATAGTTGCAATGAACTTGTCCATTGTTTCAGAGAGCAGTCGGCAAAAATTTGATCTGTATGCAAAGTTGACTAAATGGGGGTCTATTAAATTTAGGGTTTGCTGTAATTTGTGTCTTTCACAGAAACCCTAAGATTGCTGTCAAATTTCTATTAAAATGTTTTAAAAGATCTGTTTCATTTTAATAAATACTTAGATTAAATTTTGTGTAGGAGGCCTGTGGAAAAGGCTGACTGCTAATCAAATAAATGAAAATCTGGCCACAGGGAACATAGTTTAAGAAATGCAGAAGTGTTGTGTCTGCATGCTCTATTCTCATGCGGCTGTTTTTGTCTTTCTATTTCACCACGCTCAGATTAAGTAAATACATCTTCAATTAATCATTGGTCTTTATTCAAAGCCAGACATTTTCATTACTAGGACTAAAACAAGCAAATTCTGGTTTGTATTTAATGTAAAATACTTTCTTGTTTGGTTGTCATAACTATAATTCCCTGTTTTACAGAAACAGTAGTTATGTCAAGGTTTATGAGGTAATTGTGGTCTTTCTAAGGGACAATAACCGAGAAAGGACTTACTTATTAGATATATTACCCACCTTTCACTCAGGAGCTAAACATGACTTACATACATTGTGTTCTTCTTTTGTGCCATATCCGTCATTGGACATTGGCGTTCATGTGGCGATCCTATTTTTATTAGCAGCCTCATGAAAAAGTACTGCTGAGTTTTGTCCAAATCAGTCCCTTAGATTTTGAAGCCATGATGTTCTTCTTCTGCCTAGACCTCGTTTGCCTTCAATTTTTCCTTAGAGGATTAAGTGAAATATGTCTTATTTTTCTGGGTGTCATATCACATGACCCAAATATTGTAACTTTCTCTTTTTTTATGGTTTTGATTATTTCTCTTGGCTTTCCCAGGCAGCTTATCACCTCATTTCTGGTTTTGTCAACCCAACTTATACATAACAGATAAATTATGTGCACAATTTTATTAGGCAAGTTTTATTTTGGAGGATTAATTTTATTATTGAATAAATACAGTGCTCTTGGTCAATCCAAAATGTTAATAAACATCAAACCTGAATATATAAGAAAGAAAAAAAAATGAGGTTTTGGGTTTCTTAGGAGAATATGTGTGTACAATTATTGGGAAACTGTGCAGAATAATTATGCAACTAAATGAAAAATGAAAATTTGCCCATCTCACGTTAATTTGCATCTGTTACATGAGAATACATGAGAAAAATAAACAACCAACTCAAAATGTACAAATAAACATTTCTGACATTAAAAAAAATCAGTGACCAATATAGCCACCCGTCTTTTCAGTAACAGCCATAAGCCTTCCATTCATGTCAGTTTCTTGATCTGTTGATGATCAACATTTTGTGCAGCAACAACCACAGCCAGACACTGTTCAGAGCGGTGTGCTGCTTTCCTTCACCGTAAATCTCCCATTTAAGAAGGCCCCACAAGTTCTCAATAGGCTTTAGGTCAGATGAGGAAGGGGCCATGTCATTATTCTATCTTTAAGGCCTTGAGTGGGTAACCATGCAGCGGACTACTTCAGTGCATGTGATGGAGCATTGTCCTGCATAAAAGTCATGGTCGTCTTGAAAGATGTAGACTTTTTCCAGTACCATAGCTTGAAGAAAGTATCTTCTAAAAACTGGCAGTAAGTTTGAGAGATTATTTTGAGTCCATCTTCAATCCAAAAAGGACCAACTAGCTCATTTGTAATAATACCAGTACCCCACCTCCACCTTGCTGGCATCTGTGTTGAAGTAGAGCTCTCTGTCTGTTACTGATCCAGCCACAAGCCCATCTATCTGGTCCATCAAGAATCACACTCATCAGTCCATAAAACCTTTGAAAAATCTATCTTCAGATATTTCTTGGCTCAGTCTTGCCATTTCAACACGTGTCATGTTCAGTGGTGGTCAGCCTTCTTTACCTTGGCCATGTCTCTGAGCCCTAAATACCTTGTACTTCTCGGCACTCCAGGTAGGTTGCATTTCTGAAATATGACAGCCCTGGAGGATAATGAGTTCCTGGTAGCTTCATGTTTGATTCTTCTCAAAACTTTGGAGTTAATGTATTTTTTTTTCACAACACATTTCTTGTGATCCTTTTGTCCAATAAAATGTTTGATGGTTCTGTGATCACTCCAATAGCTTAGCAATTTCAAGAGTGCTGCACCTGTCTGAAAGACTTTTTACAATTTTTTACTTTTCATAGTCAGTTAAATCCACGGCTGGGATTCACTTCCAGCTGATGGTTTGCCCAAACTGGTCCAAACTGGTTTGCTCTGACAATGAAGTGGGCCCACCCACTCCTGCAGTTTACTCACCTTTATCTTCTCAGCTGAGTAGCACGGCAGAGCGGATTGCTGCTCCTCAGCTGTTTTCCTCCACAGCAGTAATGCAAAAGGTACTTTTTCTCAACACTGCACGTGCATCAAGCGCATACGCAAGCAAAGTGAACGATCACCGAATCAATTAAACAGGTAGGATCAGGCCACTGGTTAAATCTCTTTTTTGGCCCATTTTGCCTGGGGAAAAGAAGCAATGATGATATGATCAAAATACACACCTGATAATTGTGCATAGTGTAGTGTTCACTGTTTCTAGTTTTTCCCAGAACAAGAACCTTATGAGCAGAGAGGCACTGAGCGATCCAGAGACATCTAGTGGTCTTCTTTGGTTGAAAATGGCCAAAGTGCTCCTACCTTAGACCATTACATTACAAGGGCTTTCTGAAAATAGACATAAAAGTTTTGTGATTAGTTAGGTGTGGATAAAAATGCCACAAAGAATGGCTTAACATTCAAGTGTCAGTTTTAACATTTTGGGATTTTGGAAACTTTATTTAGTTTAATTATGGTTTGAGCAGGTTTAATTTTGACAACTCTAATCAAAATATGTCAACTCTGAAAATGCAAAAATAAGTAGATATATATTTAAAATATAAAATTAAGTCAGAGAAAAGTTCAAATTCTATTTTTCTTTAAATCGTTATGTTTGTGCCATGAAATGAAGATAATATCTTGTGGAAATTATGGGATTTAACTTTCATTTCCAAAATTCCATTGACTTGGAAATGCCTTCCAATATAGAGGAAAATGCTTTTCTAGCTGCTTAAAATAAGAAAGAAAAATTATTATGAAACTTAATTATTTGAATCACTAAACATTTATTTTGGCATGGAGTGGCCTCTATTCAAAAAAATTAAAATGGGCAGTATATGACCTTGACTGGGCAGGGAAGTTAAGCAGGATCAGGTCTAGTTAGTATTTGGCTAAGAGACCATTAACAAATGCAGGCTGAAAGCCACGCTTAGTAGTAAAAAATTCCAGAAACAGGAACAGCAAACAGCTTCTGAATTGCTGCCAAGAAAAGTGCACTGACATGTCAGGAAGTCTCTAGAACTTGAAAGCAACATTGCTTGCTGTTGATAAGGATGAAGAACCATTATTTGTATTTAGCTTTGGTGACTTTTCTTTCTCTTCTAATGATTGTAGTGTTAAGGATTTGATGTATTCTAAATGCTTTCTTTTGAAACCACAGCAAAGCTTGATGGTTGTATGAGAAAGAACAAGATTCAGAATAAAATAGGAAAGTAAGCTGACGTCCTTAGGTTATTTAAATTGTAACATAATGCAGGTTTCTTAGAAATACCAAATCAAATGTTCAGTATTCTTAGTGAGATGAGGAATAAGCCTTTATAATGAAAGCCGGTTAAGACCATTTTGTCCTCTGTATATTTCTGAAAATATATTTTATAGTTAATTCAACACAATGTTGTTATATCTTTATTAGATACAAATACATTTAAAGAACAAGTTTGAGGAGGTTAATAGTTGGGAATGTGGTGTGTTCATATGAAAAACTCCAAAATTCATTCTCTGAAATGTTTTTTTCTGTAACTTTCTGATCTTTCTGTTCTGAAGGTGGTTCATTTTTTTTAATAGTACTTCCAGAACAGGAGGTGATTCATTGTATTGCAAACAGGGCCAGATGCCAAGAAAGGTCCAATTTAGCCTGGGCACATCTTAAATTTTGCAAAACATGTCCTGTTCCAAAACAGTTGTGAAAAAGGACAAGCTCTTTCATAATGACGAGATTAATGTATTTGGGGAGATAATCAGAATATGTTTTTCTCAGAAATGTTCTGTAACGAACCTCAAACCTTTGAACATAAGATGCTTATAATATGTAATTGAGTCATGATGTCGTGTGTGTAATGGCTCCTTTTTGGACAGATTTTTTTTTCCTGAAAAACTCACTAGCATTTGAAAGTTTTTGTATTGTAAACAATATACCAGTAGTTTATAAATAAACAATACAACAGATATAATTGATATTGTGTACTTTTCTAATGACAAATATGATACAGCAAGGTTAAAACACACTTTTCCCATCATAAAATAATAGAGTTGGAAGATGTCTCCCCCCCTGCAGAAAGAGGAAGAACATCTACTCCATTCCTGCTCAATGCAGAATCTGCTAGATTCTGTGTCAAATTCAAGGCCGGGGGCCGGATCTGGCCCGTGGGGTGCTTAGATCTGGCTCTGGAAACAGGAAGGACCCCACGGCCCACGGTTCCTCTGCCAGAAAAAATGGAGCTTAGGAGGGCCATGTGAATCGAGTTTGACACCCCTCTGCTAGAGCATCTCAGGAAGTGATGATCATATAGCTACTATTTGAAGATCTCCAGGAGTAGAGAACTATTCCTTCATGGCTGAATGCATATTCCATTGGCTAAAGCTCCTGCAGTCATGAAGTTTTTTTATGACACTATCCTGAACCTATTTACTTGAAATTTTCCCTAAACTGGTTCTGTCAATTACATAACTTATAAAGACTACAAAACTGTGTATTTGAACAAGCATTTAATTTTAGAAGTTCTATTTGAAGATTATTCAGAAATTTCTGATTCAACCCTACTTCCAAGTGCTTGCTCATTTTTAAGTTAAGTACAATTATTATATAACATAACGTGTCTTGAGTAGTTAAAGCCTTGGTTTCATTCTTACTTATTGAGCATTTGTCCTGTTTTTGTAGTTTAACACAAAAGGAATTAGGGAAGATGTATACTAGTTCACTAGTATATGTAGTAACATGTATCATTCTAAGTCAGGAGTTGGCAATCTTTCCTTAACACAGATATTACTTGCTCATCTGAACAGTTGGGAAGTGCAGGATGCATTCTGAAAACAGGGTAGTTTCTGTTTTTTCCTCAGAATTTCTTTTTTGGCCCATTAAGGATAGAAATAGGAGCAGGACTTTTCTGGGAAGCAAATTGCTTGGCAGTTTCTAGGAACTAAACTTTTTATAATAGAAAAATAAAGTTTGGCATGGGTCCAGCAGGAAACAGAATTTTAGGAGTTCTCCAAACTGTTCCACGTGAACTTTGCACAAGCTTATAAAACCACAAAATAAATTGATTTTTTTTCATATGGGAAATTTATGTATAAAATCTTGGAATACTGTATTGTATTAACACCTTTATATTTATTGTTAGACCTCACTCAGACCAGTACTTGGAGTAGAAGATTTGCAATGCAATAGGACACTGTTCTGATCACATTCCATTATTGCAGACTTGTAAACATCTTTAATACTAAGAAAATTGGTGATTGTCTCTTGTAGTATTTTAGCCCTACGTATATATCAGGTTCAAAATTTGTATTCTTTCCCTCTTATGTCTTAATGGATTGAGAGTTGCTTGTTTCTCATGATGGAAACTAGTTGACATCTGTGCATAGTTGTAACTACTTTGCTGTGAGACCCTTCTGACCACGTGAGTTGCAGGCCTCACATATTATGAAATTGTACACACAATTTGGAATTAAAAGGCTGTTGGGATTATAATTTTAAGATTATGTTAATAAAAAATATTTTTCTTTGAAATTGTATTATTTAATTATGTTATTATTTAATTAGAATCAAATATGAGCTCCTAGAAAGACTGGCACAGGCTAAGCATGAGTTGGGGAGATGAATGGTAGGGGTGAAAAAATACTGGGCAATGGATGGGCACAGGAAGACCATTTAACAGAGCAATATACCCATTGATTTTGCTTATAGGAAACCAGGAGGGAAGGTTACAAGTGACAATAATGTGACTGAGATGCTGCAACTATTGTACATATGAGCTGTTTGCCAAATGCTCAAATTATGATCATATGACCATGAGGGGGGGCTGCAATGACCAAAAGTCTAAGCAACAGTCATAACTATTAGTCATTCAGCACCATCACAATTTCAGTTACTGAAAAGGTGGTCACTAGACGAGAACTACTTTTATAACTTACAGGTAGTCCGGGACTTATTATCAATCTCCGAGCAACTATTCAACATTATGAAAAAGATAGTAAAACCAGATGCAGTTATGTGGTGACCCGATTAATGACCTGCACAACTTACAACTGTAATTCTGAGCTCAGTCTTGGTGCTAAGATGAGGATTACCTGTAATGTTAATGGAATTCCAGCCTTACAATTAGTGATGTAGCTTCTGTGTTCCTGTAATTAACTATAAATACTAGAATCATTAAAAAATGGAATATATTAGTTTTTCAGAGTCAGATATATGCATGTCTTAGAAATACTGTATTTAAAAGTATATTTAAACTAAATAATGCCAGTCATATTTTATAACAATGAAAACAAAGCACAATTTTCCTATTTTGCACATACTTTTAAATGTTCTGTCTTATCTGTAGTTTGAGCCACAATTTATGTATTTATTCCAAATAGCATACTTACTCAGATTTAGTTTGCAATCCGTATGTCATTTTGACCAGTTCAAGAAAATTCATATCACTATGAAGTGCAAGTTCTCTATTCTCTGGTTGTCCCAATGTTGCTTTTTCAAAACTGGACTTGTTTTTCTTTGAAGACATTTTGTTTCTTATCCAAGGAGCTTCTTAAGCTCTGACTGGATAGTGGAGAATGGAAGGATTTATATTCCTTGCAGATAACTGGTCATTTGCATAATTTAGACAGCCATTGAAGTCATTTGGAGGTTTGTCTTGTGTCCTCGGAGTCACCTAAGTAGTGTAAATGGGTGTGGAGCCTTCTTGGAACTGCTGTAAGGACTGTTGTGGAGCTGTGCTTTCTGCAGCATGTTTTCTGCCCTGACAGGTGCAGACTGTTGGGGATAAATCTGTGTGGTCTGCATCTCAAACTGAAGCGCAAATGGTTCCTGTAGCCTACAATTTTTATGGAAATCCATTCATACTTGTGCACCATTCAAAGGGTGTTTATCCCAAAGTTCATACTTAAATGTCAGTGGAGATTCTCAGTCATCCAGGTCACAGTTGTCCCAAAAGTGCTTTTTCCAAGTGCAACGTGCAGTTCCAAGATAGCGTCACACTCATTTGCACTACTCAGATGATCTAAGGACACAGTGGCCTTAACAACTCTAAAAAGAATGCAAATGACCAGTTGTCTGCAAGGAATATAAATCCTTCCATTCCCCAACATCCAGTCAGAGCTGAAGAAGCTTCTTGGATAAGAAGCAAAACCTCTTTAAAGAAAAACAACAAAGTCCAGTTGCCTTTTGAAAACACATCTTTGGCACAGCAACGATCTGGATGACTGAGAATCTCCATTGACATATTCGTTGCTTGTTATGCTCAATCATTATACTTTACTCGGCATGTCATAATTTTCCTTTAAGATTACTTTCATGGTGTCAAAGAGAACAACATTAAATGAAATTTTCTGAGTTGGTTTCAATTTAAGTCACAAACTAACCGCAACTCAGGTTCACAGGGGAAGGTCTGTAGATAATTACCATTAGAGTAAAAGCATTTGCATTTACAAGAATATGGGATACTGAAATGTAGTTATATGGAATGGAACAAAAAAATAAAAGCAAATTGATCTTAAATACATACTACATATGTTTGTGTGTCAGTTTTTGAAAAGTGTTTAAAGCCTATTGTAACAATTACATTCTGCTTCTTCAGAATACAACTTTCATTTCCATACAGTATCACACAGAATAGTATGTGCATAATTTTGATCTTTGTATTATGTTACACATACATTTGAATATCTTTTCCAAGATTTTTCTGTATGGCTGCTATTAGGAATATAATCTAATGGTTGGGTTGGCAATATATAAATCATGTAACAATGTTGTACCTGTTTCTTTAAATCATACTGTAAAATGTGATTGGTTGCTGTTTTCCTCAATCGGCCATAAGAGGAAGCCAGAATGACTGTTAGCTCTCTGTTTGTTAGATGCTGGGCTGATCTGATCTGAGTGTTTTGGAAGCTGGCTGTTAGAAAGTGCCGTGAGCTATTGTAAGTTTTGCAACTGCTAGCAAACTTTGAATAGTGAATTGATTATATAATACTGGACTATGTTATTTGGATTATCCCTTAACTGAAAGACATTGATGACTGACTGTCTTATCCGTGTATGCCTTGGACTTTTTGATGGACTCTGATACCTCTATTTCCACGAAAGTAAAAGCCTATTTAAACTGCAGTGTCTCTGTATGCTGGTTTGTGTGTTCTCCAACACAACAACGCTTCTCTGAATGTACTCGCTCTCCCAACGGGGAGCTTACCTAACAGCTGCTCTACTAAATGCTATTCTGTGGCATATTTCTTGACTACATTCCTTTACAGTTGATGGCTGATCTTAAAAGGGAGAAGCTATCCATCACTTTGATATCTTCATTGTTAATTCTGTAACTGGTTATTCTACCTATTGTCATTAGTTTGGTCATGCCTATATTTAATTTCAATCTCATTTTTTCATGGTATTCTTTGCTTTAGGGCTAATGTTTTACATTTCAACTATCAGGATGGTATCTTCAGCATAGTAAAGGTTATTGAAGTTTCTTTCTCCAGTTTTGTGGCAATTGTTAAACGAACTCCTGACTCATTAAGGAAATACCACAGTTGTTAAGCAAACCCATGGTTTGCTGTTAGCTGGTTTTTGGTCAAACCATTATAAAATGCAATCTTGTGACCCAGGCCCACTTTAAATGGCCATAAATGTTGCCAAGCACCTGAAGTACAGCGATGGCAGGGGTCTGATAATCAGAACTTTAAATCCAGGTCATAAATATCCCCCAGGTGGTACTTATGTTCACCTATTGGAACCAGTCGATAAGTAAACAGTCATAAGTCTAGGACTACCTGTAATAAAATTAAATCGCACAGTGATGCAAAAAATTCTGAAACCTTTTTTTAATTAGGTTACTGTGAATAATTGGTACAATTTGCCTTCCATTTTAAATATTTTCAAGGTGAGTTGATATTTTTATAATTCCTTTAATTTGGATTTCTCTCCCTTTCTACTAGAAAATGTGTATATATGTTAAAACATAATTTATAAACAACACACATATTGATTGCTGTTCCTACAGAATGCATTTTGTTTAGATATTTTAAAATTTAGATGAGATATGTCCATGACTGGTACTCCATATTAATGTACTAGGATATTTGTAAACATGACTATATTTTGAAAGAAAAATATTTTAAAAATCCTATGACTGTTTCTCAACTTCAGTGGAATTGTCTTGGATTGTTTGTGAAGATTATAATGAAAAATTGCATTTTTATTTAAAGCTATGGATTTTATATACAAGGGAATGATTAAGGGAGATGTAATTAAGCATTGAACCATAATTTAATGCAAAAGGGGGAAACTGCTTCTCAACTATTGAAGTAGATATAACACAAGGTTCTTTAATGCCATGCTACAATTATATACAATCAGTGTTAAATAAAATAATTATTATACAAAATGATTGTTAAGTTATTGTAGTTAACATAGTCAGTTCAGAGGTGGTATTCAGCAGGTTCTGACCAGTTCTGGAAAACTGGTAATGGAAATTTTGAGTAATTTGGAGAACCAGTAAATACCACCCCTGACACCATCTATTTTCCTGACTTAGTGGAGACAGATTCCTTGGTGGGTTATTCTTGCACCATCCAATAGATCTCAGTCTGCAAAGTTTAAGTCCCACCCCTTCCTGCTGAGATCCCCAACTTTTCAGGCTCACCAATCTTTTGAACAAGACGTGCTATCGATCTCTCCCTGAATACTGAGCTTTCTTTTTTCCTCCTTCATTTAACTTCTGATTTTTTCATTGTTTCTAGATTTAGTCTCCCCTCTGTTGTTTTCTTTACAGTCTGCTTGACTCCCTTGAGGGAATCAGCGCCATGAGGCATCGGAAGGCAGCACAGGTAGCTGCTGATGGCAGGAGGACATCTGTGCCCGCAGATGCCTCCAGTAAGTTGTTGAGTGACCGCATGGGTCGGGGAGAGGCTTGTAGCGTGGAGCGGAGACTTTGGTGCCATGAGGGGACACAGGAAGCTGAGATCGGCTTCTTGGCGCCGTTTGCAGCTGCTTGAGGGCGTGGGAAGCTGGAATCAGCTTCTTGGCGTCGTTTGTAATTAAAGGAGCGCGGAGAGCTGAGAGAGGCTTCTCCGCGCTGTTCTTGGCCACATGGAGGTGCGGAGAGCTGGGATCGGCTTCTCCACACTGTTTAAAGCGATAGAGGAGCGCAGGGAGCTGGGAGAGGCTTCCATGCACCGTTTATATCCACATGGGGGTGAGGAGAGCCAGGATCAGCTTCTCCTCCCATTTTGAAGGCCTTGTTTAGTGGCAGCTACCTTTTTGGGTCCCAGCCCATTGACCAAGACCTGGGGATTCCCTCTAGACCACCATTGGATGCCCTCTGGGGTAGGTATTGAGACTGCAGGCCCAGAGAACAGCTTTGGATTCAAATCCCACCAGGACACTAAGTGAGGCCACATCATAACTATGAGGACTGTTCCTTTCCCCCTCCCAGACAACACAGGAGATCAGACAGGAAGCGGAGACACTTGTGCAACTCCCTTGGAACA
Source organism: Thamnophis sirtalis (assembly GCF_051295495.1). Lineage (NCBI taxonomy): Eukaryota > Metazoa > Chordata > Lepidosauria > Squamata > Natricidae > Thamnophis > Thamnophis sirtalis. Next base: position 38,046,603 of record NW_028261385.1, on the reverse strand, counting down.
GGAGCTGCCAGCCCTAAGTCGCTTAACAGCTTGAGGTCTTTGGCACAGGGCCCAGTGGGTCTCTTGTTGCAGGCTAAGGACAAGCCCTAGTGTGCCTGTCCACAGGGGCCATTGTCTGCTCTCATTGACCCAGTACCCGGACCCTGGTGTGCCCTTTGTGGGGATTGGCACATCCATTATTTTAACCTTAGTTATATAGTCAGTGTCAGCTCCAATGGATGGAGGTGCAGGAAAGGCCTCATCCTTTCTGTTTGATGACCCTCTGGAAGGTCCATCAACCTTTCGCCTACCTAGCAGGCACAAGTCCCCTCCCCCCAAGAGGAGAGGCAAATTCAAGGGCAAATCTAAAGCCACGCAGAGAGCAGAAATAAGGAGACAAAAGGCCCTAGAGAAACAATTTGACAAGGCCCAAAAGGAGGCACAGAGGCAGTCTGAGATGGTGGCCTAGGTGGTGCCTGTTCCGGCCTCTTCTGAGACCCCGGCACCAGCCGAAGCTCCCTGTTCTGAGGAAGAGCTATCTTCAGACAGTGAGGGCTCTGAGATGGGGAATAGAGAAACTGAGGTGGCCCTTCCTCCCCCTGCCATGCAAGGAGCAGATATTCCAGGGGCCACGGGCTCTGCCCTTTCCCCAATGGCACGGGCAGCAGCCGGGCTGCGCAGTAATTCTCCCCCCCCCATACGGCTACCATCATTACTGAAGCTATTAGACAGGGCATTGTGGCGGGCATCCATCAACGAAAGTTCTCTGCCTCCAAAAAGCATACAAAGCGTGGTAAGAGAACAGCAGCCAGGGATCTCCCAAGGAAGACCTCTACCCAGGAGGAACAGTCCCTGGGACCGTCAGACAGTTCTTCATCCTCGGGAGATGAAGGGGACGATGAGGATTCTGATGTAGAACAGACTCTCTTAGCCGGGCTTTTCAAACCTTCTATGTTCAGGTTTATTCTCATCAAGGCCCAAAAGTTAGCTAATCTGGAAGCAGCCCAGGCCACCAAGTCCCCAGCGACCAAGAGGGATTCAGCTGGGCTGGTTTTCAGCAAGCCCACTGTGCAAAAGGAAGTGGTCCCTCACCTCCCTTCTTCTCAGATATGGTCCAGCGGCAATGGAAGTCCCTGGGTCAGGCCCCTTTCCCACCGCCAAAGACAAACGTTTTTACAATATTGGGCCGGTTTTGGCCAAGGCCTTGGAGGTCCTCCTCGGTGGATGCTCCAATAGCTGCATTGTCTTCGCCTAATGTTCCAAGTAATCAGAAGGATGCCTTGAAGGCAGAGAACAGGAGATGGAACACGTTCTCATTAAGGGCCACCAAGCTTGTCGAATCTAAGGATAAGATGAAAATTCTCCCCTCCGTCTTCCGCAGGACTGAAAATCGGGCCGCTCCTTATTGCTGCAGGTCCTTTTGGATCCTGGACAGGGGATACGGTTTCTCCCATCTGGCCAGACAGTACTCAGGACGTCAGGGTCCTCAGCAGGACAGGATAGGTAGAGGATACCAGCGATTTCCCCCTTCCAGGAAACCCGAGTTTCAGGAACTTCCCATCCCTTCCGCAGATGTAAGTAACTGCGACAGGAACCTTCCCATTGGTGGTCGATTGGCCTTCTTTGCCGACCGATGGGAGGAAGTCACGATGGACACCTGGGTCAGGGAGACGGTGAAAATTGACCTCTCCCTAGAATATATCTCCTACCCCTCGAAGCGTTTCCGCCTTTATCCTGGGACCTGGAAAAGAGAAGCCAGTAGATCAGGCGATTTGGCATCTCTTAGACATCCAAGCCATTCGGCCGGTGCCGGAGGAACAACAGGGACAGGGGTATTACTCCCTTTTGTTCATCGTCCCAAAGGCTTCGGGGGGGCTGGAGGGCGATCCTCTACCTCAAGGCCTTGAACCGCCATATTGTCTATCGGTGCTTCAAGATCCATTCATTGATTACCATCTTGAAGGGCATCTGCAGGGATGACTTTTTGATCTAGATAGATATGACTGAGGCCTATCTCCATGTCCCGATCCATCTAGAACACCAGCGGTTCCTACGCTTTTTGCTATCGGGGGTGCCACTACCAATATCAGACTCTCCCATTCGCACTCTTGTCCGTGCCCAGGGTATTCAACAAGCTGCTGGCAGACTTGGCGGCCCACCTTCAGACACTCTCCATAAGGATTATGTGCTACCTGAACGACATTATCTTGTCCCGGTCCCAGGCCCACAGAGATCTGCGGGAGACCGTAGATGTTCTGGAAAATCACGGCTTCTCAATCAACCTATCCAAGAGCCACCTAGTCCCAACCCCAAACCCCTCATAGGTTGGGTCTTCCTGTCTGGGGATCACAAGCGGAGCCTCTGGGAGCTAGCATTGGCGGTGCAGAGACAGCACAGGTTCCACTCTTCCAACTGTCCCAACTGCTAGGCAAGATGGTCTCATGCTTTGTAATAGTGCCCTGGTCCAGGCTTCACAGCAGGCCTCTCCAATGGCTGCTCCTGCCGTTCCAGAAGGACAACAGCAGCTGCTCATCGATTCAGATCCCCCTGTCCACTGAGGTCTGCAATTCCCTGACCTGATGGTCGTCTCAGGCCATAACGAAGGTTTGCTTGTTCCGAGAACCGTGCCGGGTGACCATTCTGACACAGAGTGTGGCACAGGGTCAGTGGACACACAAAGAAAAACAACAAACAAAAAATTTTCTGGAGCTGAAAGCGATTCGCCTGGGGCTCCTGTATTTCTAGCAGTCGGTGGAGGGATAGCACGTGTTAATACCGATGGACAACATGACAATGAATGCCCATGTCAACCAGCAGGGCGGAACCCGGTCCAAGCGGCTTATGAAGGAGGCCCAACAGCTGCTATCCTGAGCAAAGACACACCTTCTCTCCATGCAAGCAGAACACATCGCGGGCACAGAAAACATCACGGCGGATTCGCTGAGCCAATCACAGATAGATCAGGCCAAGTGGGAACGCCATGCAACTCACTTCAGAGAGCTGACCAGATGGTTCGGCGTCCCCGTGGTCGACCTCTTTGCCAGCAGTTGCAACAAGAAGGTCCCTTGGTTTTACGCGAAGTATGCAACTCCAGGCGCAGAGGAGAGGGATGCCCTGAGATATCGCTGGCCACAGGGCCTTCTTTATGCCTTCCCTCCATTTCCCTTGATTCAGCGGGTCATCAGGAAACTGTTGGGGGAGAGGGTGGAGTTAAACCTCCTAGCGCCTCACTGGCCGTGTCACCCATGTTTCGCGGATCTCCTGTCTCTCTCAGTTGCTTCCCCGTGGAGGATCCCCCTCTCCAACATGTCTCTCTTCCAAGTGGCCATGTCACATCCAGACCCACAGTGGGTCAAGTTGACCGCATGGAGGTTGAGCGATGCTCAATGACGACTGAGGGCTTGTCACCAGATGTTATTTGGACAATCCAGGCAGTCAGGAGACTGGCTACCATTCATATCTATCACTGCACTTGGAAGGCCTTCTGTGCTTGGTGCTGGCCCAAGAAGGTAACTCCCCTCCAAGGTCGGACGTGCCACATTCTCCAATTTCTGCAGGACAGGTTGGTAGCCAGGTTGGCGCCCAACACCCTCTGTCGCCAGGTCATGGCCTTCTCCTTCATCCTATGTTCTGGCCTTGACAGATCTCTG